>NC_063061.1:28424084-28724084 GCF_018812025.1 Megalobrama amblycephala | reverse complement strand
AATCAGAAGATGTACATTATATACTCAGCAAAAAAAGAAACATCCTCTCACTTTCTTTATTTCCAGCAAATTTCTTAAAGGGTTAGTTCACCCAAAAATTATAATAATGTCATTAATTACTCACCCTCATGTCGTTCCACACCCATAAGGCCTTCATTCATCTTCGTAACACAAATTAAGATATTTTTTATTAAATCCGATGAGGCCTGCATTCACAGCAATGACATTTCCTCTCTCAAGATCCATAAAGAGCCTTAATAACTTAATATTATAAAGCGAAGAGAATACTTTTTGTGCGCCAAAAAAACAAAATAATGACTTTTCAACAATATAGTGATGGGCGATTTCAAAACACTGCTTCGGAGCTTTACGAATCGAATCAGTGACTCGGATCTCCTATCAAACAGCTTTAAACTGCTGAAATCACGTGACTTTGGCGCTCCGAGTCTCTGATTCGATTCGCAAAGCTCCGAAGCAGTGTTTTGAAATCAGCCCATCACTATCTTGTTGAAAAGTCATTATTTTATTTTTTTGGGTGTACAAAAAGTATTCTCGTCGCTTTATAATATTAAGGTAGAACCACTGTACTCACATGAACTGTTTTAAATATGTTTTTAGTACCTTTACTAAACATTATTATAATTTTTGGGTGAACTAACCCTTTAAAGGTGTTCTAGAGCAGTGGTTCTCAAACTTTTTAGCGTGGAGTACCCCCTGAAGGGATTCCCATCCTTCTGCGTACCCCCTCTCTTCCACTTCGACTGCAGTCACACCTTTTCCATTAAGAGACAATATTTGCCCCCCTAAATTGATTTTCCAGTGCATATTTTTACGTTTATGAATAACTTTATAAAATAAATAATGTTTTAAATAAAAAATGTTTAATAGAGAAATATGCAATGATGGTAAAACGAAGTGATACTTTTAAATATTAAACTAAAACTGGCAGTAGGTGGCAGCAAGTCACTGTTTTTATGAATGAGTCATAGAGTCATTCATTCTGTAACGAAGCAATTGGCTGTGAATGAATCATTGAATCATTGACTCACGATTCGTTCAAAGCCGCATTCGTGTGTTGTAGTTCTGCTCTGGTTTTCCTTAGAAATATTTTTTCGTTGCAAAATAGAGTAAATACTGACAGTACTGTGTTTAAAATGTACGTTTTGTTTTTTGACCTGTTGTATAATAATGCACGTTTGCAGTCATGTGGATATTTGGGTACAATTGCATTCTTCCTCGTTATCAACATTAAATAGGCTACAAGAACTCACACATGGTATGTTTTTGTATCAAAGAAAGTTTGAGTCTTAAATTGATATAAATCCACTATCTGTGTCTATATTTGTTCTTCATGCGAGTGCTAAATCCCCACTTTTACAAAGGTGCATTGTCGCGCGATTTAAGGCAGCAGAATCTGCACGCAATCTATCATATAATTATGCATGCTGCTTGTGTGGATACAGTCATTTTAGACTGCAAAACATGAGGTAATTTGATTAAATGTAATGGATTTACGGCATTTTGATAGTTAGAAATACATGCTTTTAATATTATTTTAAGGTATGGTAGAGTTAAATTAACTACTCCGCATTTTGTTCGCGTACCCCCTTTTGTCACCTCACGTACCCCCAGGGGTACGCGTACCCCAGTTTGAGAAACACTGTTATAGAGGATGTTTTGTTTTATATTTATTTTTGCAATATTACTTGAAACTGTCTTTACTAACTGATAAAAGACTATTTATTAGGTGCACTGAAAGGAATAATATCAATATACATCATCTGTGCACGAGGTAGGGCCTTAAAAACATCAGCCAATTGTTTACGTGATCGTCGCATAAACGATTGGCCCTCTGGCTTGTCAATCACTGCCATTATGTTCCTTGTGAGAGACGTGCGCGCTCCAGTAACTTTCCACACTCTACAGGCACCGCATGCATTGTTTTTGTCAGGAGTAACAACTGCAGATTATGAGTTACCTGCGGTGAGTCCGACATAATGAATCCACTAACACAACACAGAAAATGTCGGTGACAAACAAACACTCTTGTTTGAGTTTTGGGAGGCGTTCCCTCGAAATGAGCTGTGAAGGAGGGGGGTTGTTCTTACGCATGCGCTCATTTCAAAAACTCAGTAACATTCTTTGGTTTCTCAGTCGACGAAAACATCCTCATAATGTGTAAATATTTGTATGAACATAAAAATATGTCCCTAAAATGTACATAAACCCTGCCCCTGGGAACACGCAACAAAGAGGGTGAGGCCATGTTGGGCTGCTTTAGAGAAGAGGAAGAGTTGTTGTAGTAGAGTGTTGTTACCATGCCGTCATTTTACGCCGGACTGCTTCACAAACGAGTGTCAATTCAACGCTGGATTTGCACAAAAGATTAACATGACGACACATGCTAGTTGATGAGTTGAATCAGCTCCACAGCAGCTACATAAATTTATCCACTAACCGTTCAGAAACGTCCAGATGCATTCTAAAAGTTGTAACTTCTTCCTGAGTCTCTCCATCAGTGTCTGACTCCGGTTTGAACAATGTAAGGCTGAACACCGTTACCATGCCCGTAGGCAGGGGGGGTTCGGGTGGTTCGAACGAACCCCCCCTCACTGCCAAAGGTCTAGAATTTAAGTCGGGTTTTTTTTTATTTATTTTTTTTTTTTTTATGTGATTATTGTCATCATTGTTTTAATCAATGCTTGTGACAAATATTCTGGGTTGCTGTTTCAAATTAATATGATACATTATTGTAGCTGGACGTGTGTGTGTGTGTGTGTGCGCCGCTCGTGCAGTTCAGAGAGTTCTCGCAATACACTTTTCAAAGCAACGGTGAAGAAGCATCGCCTCTGAATGATGGGGGGGTAGGGGTTATATATATATTTTTTTAAATTAAAAAGGATTTCTATATTTTATCCACTCAATAGTCTACAATATAATAGCCATATAAACGTAGCGTAATTAATAATAATAAAACATAGTGGGATATTCAGTGATATTGGCTGTGCAATATCGACTTTTGTGATTGGCCAATACCGGCAGACTGGAGCCAATGGAAATGCTTCTCCTTCGGTGCGCGTCTTATTCCTCTGAGAACTTCAAAGCAGACCGCTTGAGGTAAATTATCTGGAATGATTAGTATATTGATTTACGATGCCTATGTGAGAGTGTTATGTCTGTACATGGGCGTCGGAACCATTGTATGTGGGTGGGACAAGAGTCAAGACCCACCCACTTTTTAAGACCAATATTGGACCCACTCACTTTTACCGTCTCTAATTCAGCATTTGTCTAATCCCCCTCATGCGATGCTACTCCACAAACCACCAACAGAGCATAAAAAATACCAAAAATAAAAATATTTTTTTAAAACATCGCCAAGTAAAACGCTGCGTTTATATAGAATTGTCTCTTTACGACCACCACAAACGGGACACTTTTCAGACGCGCATTCCGACTTCGCCTCAGCGCCAGCCGCAAGTCAAACGAGTAGCTTCAGCTGAACAACAGTCAGATGAGATGTCGTCAGGCTATGCCAGTAAAACTCCAATCAGCCGTTAGGCTATAGCCTACTGTGCTCGAAGCGTGAACTCAAGAATTGCTCGAGCAAATGCGCCGGCGCGCGCTGCATATTACTTTATTATGGGAAAACTAAAGCGCAAAAGAAACTACGGGCATGCACCGTCGTTATTCTGTTGTAAATGAAGTCATGAAATGACCAAACATGCGATTAAAGCTGCCTCAAAACTGTTTACTGTTCACTGTATATTTGTTGACATGGTTTTAAAGCTATTGTTATACTATTTGTTGGCCTTAAAACGTCTTAAAATGCATATATGTACACCAAGGAAATCACAATTTTCTCGGGGGGGCATGCCCCCGAACCCCCCTAGCATAAAACATTTTTTGACCTCGGTAAATATAAAACCCTGCGTACGGCCCTGCTTCTTTTCTATCTAACGAAATCAAAGTAATCGTGTATTTCTCCAGTTGTGCGCTCTTTGGGATTAACTTTGCATGCACTGTGTGATCAATGTGTGAAAATAAATGGGAACAAAAACGCTCGCATATATAACGATATATATATAATTGCATAAAAAAAAAAAATACAAAAAAAAATTAAAAATGGTACATGAGGAAGCAATTTGACAAAAATTCAGTAAATATTTTTGGTGCATCAAAAAGCGTGCTCGTTATATACCAGCAGACAAGCTAATCCAGCACAAATTAGTGCATAAAAGGTCACCAAAATGAAGTATTTGAACCTTATAACAAAAGGAGGAGAAAAATTGCAAAAAGGTCCACTTTTTGAAAAAAAGAACCCCCCCTTTCAATAGGCTGGCTACGGACCTGGTTACTGACAATCCTCATTGTGGCTGTGAGAGATTCTCCAGCTTTGCTGTTGTTGAGCAACCGAAACGTGAGCTGTTAAAGCTCCGCCCTCTTCTGGGAAGCAGCCGTGAGCAGCAGCTCATTTGCATTTAAAGGGACACACAAAAATGGCGTGTTTTTGCTCACACCCAAATAGGGGCAAATTTGACAAGCTGTAATAAATGATCTGTGGGGTATTTTGAGCTGAAACTTCACAGACACATTCTGGAGACACCAGAGACTTATATTACATCTTGTAAAAGGGGCATTATCGGTCCCCTTTAACATCCTAAGTTATTGTAACTGTGACTTTAATTGTAAAAGGATTTCTATTTCAAATATGCTGTTCTTTTGAACTTTCTATTCATCAAAGAATCCTGATAAATTGTACACAACTGTTTTCAACATTGATAATAATGTTTCTTGAGCAGCAAATCAGCATTTTAAAATTATTTGCTTCAGCTTTGTCAATTATATTTTAAAATATATTCACATAGAATATGTTTTTGAAATTGTAATATTATTTCACAATATTACTGTTTCTTTAATCAAATAAATGCAGCCTTGGTGAGCATAAGAGACTTCTTTTAAAAATCCCAGGGTATAAGCTACACAACACCTACAATATTACTGACACCTAGTGGTGTGAATACAGCAACATGCATGCATAAGCAAACGTTTTCAGTTTCTGTTGTGTTAGAAATGTGCTATTCACAGTCAGCTATGTTTAATTTATTCTGTGAGCTGAAGTGTCAGGAGGTTACCAAGATAAAGCAAGTAGGACTCAGCTGGTCATGTGATCTCAATATGGCTGCCTCCAAAAGGTGATGCACTCCATGTGAATTGGAACAGCCTTTTTATAGGCTATCTCATGTTATTTTAATCAAGTAATGTTACTTTTGCTATGTTTCAGACTTCAGATAATCACCTTCATATGGCATGAAAATATATATAAAAATATATATAAAATATTTTTCTTTTGATTTTGGGCTGAAGTGTATTCTGGAAGTTTCTGAAGGGTGTTCTGGATGTTTTCATGACATTCACCCATATACACAATTGCGATTCTATGCTCGTATTAGCCCGCCACAATATGCATTCCTCATAAGCCGGGAATATTACCTCCCGTTCCTCGTTCTATGGGACCTCCGATGCAAAATGGAGGCTGGAAGGATGGACATGCATCTCAATCAGGAGGCTTTAACAGTTCAGAAAACAGGAATGGATATTATAGACTCATTTATCAGAGTAGGCCATGCACAGAAGGTGAGAAGGTGAGGCTCATACTGATGAGACCATCTCACCCCGCTGATATATAGTGTGATTTTGCAGAAGCCATTTTCATCCAGTGAGCCAAGGGCAGTCGTTATATTAACGGAAATGATACACAGAAACTCATGGTTTCTTTCGGCTCAAACCTTGCTCAGTCCGTCTAGACATATTTACAAATAAGGCTAGGTTAATATTATATCTGCTGAACTGTAATGGATGAAAATTTCTGTGACACAACCGTGGTTTTCACTGGGGGGCGGGACATTTTTTACAATTTGATTTTTATGGAAAACGGCTGTACCACCCACCGGTCACCTTGATTTTGCCAAGTAAGACATGTTCCTGGATCAACATATTTTGTTGATCCTGGAACAACATTCCTATCCGAAAATTTAGTCCTAACCTTTTCTCAACCCCTAAACCTAACCCTACCCATAACTTGTCCCTAAAATCAGAGGGAAATGATAGTTGAATAACACTGTTGTAGAAGCACCTAACCCTGGTTGTAAGCCTAAACTTGACATAAATGGTAAACTTGTCCCTCAAATTTGATTGGTTGATTTGAATGTTGTTCCAGGATCAAAAAAGATGTTGATCCAGGAACATGTCTTACCTTAACCTAGCCTTATTCGTAAATCTGTCTAGACAGACTAAGCGAGGTTTGATCCAAAAGAAACCATGAACAAGGAACATGTTGTACTTGGTGAAGTCATGTTCACCACCCCCACCTTATTTGTAGACTTTTATATCATAGCTGTAGTATATTGAAAAGAGAATGCTGAGAAAAGACTTTGACAGCCTTGAGAGGCTGAACTGTTAGTTAAACTAAGCAGCCAGTGTAAAAGGAAGAGATTTTCTCCACAGTCAGCTGGACAGACAGTTAATGCAGGATGCATTCATGGGTCAGTGCGTGTTGGTGATGTGTATTCTTTGCAGGGGCCTGGGAATGGGAATACCTCGAGGAAGCCATCGCTGAAAAACTGAAGAACCCTTTGGCCGTGGCTCAGCTGATGGACAGGATACGCTCATTTGTTGGGAGAGAAAAGGTATCACTCTGACAGACGCTGATTGGATCTATAGAACTGAGGCTGCATCCGAAATCGCATACTCTCTTGAGTAGGTAATTATTTTGAATAAGTACTTACTTTGCGACCACTAAAAAATATGTTCTATATAGTATGAATGTGTAGTATGAACGTCATGTTGTCACTATCACATGACCTACCAGCGTCAGTTGCGTCGCTTCACTGCCATTCACAAGTCTTCTCGCGTGGCATCAAGAGATAGTAAACTGTCCACTGTATGCAATCTTGATGGAAGAAGTAGGTCATCTGGGTACTTTTTAGCTGAGTACTGTGAATTTGGACATACTTCTTTTGTCACATACTGTTTTTCGCCTACTATATAGAAGGGAAGTATGTTATTTCGGATGCAGTCTGAGTTTGTTTGGCCGGCTGATATAAGACTAGTCTTAAGACTTAAAGGGTTAGTTCAGCCAAAAATGATGTCATTAATGACTCACCCTCATGTCGTTCCACACCCGTAAGACCTCCGTTCATCTTCGGAACACAGTTTAAGATATTTTAGATTTAGTCCGAGAGCTTTATGTCCCTCCATTGAAAATGTATGTACGGTATATTGTCCATGTCCAGGAAGGTAATAAAAACATAATCAAAGTAGTCCATGTGACATCAGTGGGTTAGTTAGAAGTTTTTGAAGCATCGAAAATACATTTTGGCCCAAAAATAACAAAAACTACGACTTTATTCAGCATTGTTTTCTCTTCCGGGTCTGTTGTCAATCCGGGTTTACGACTCCGCAGTGACGCTGCTGACGTGTTATCCGGTGCGCCCGAGCTTCGTTTACAGTCTGAGGGAGACGCACGCTGTATTCAAGCTATTCTACATTGTTTGTATTTTGATATTGCTATATTTTTTTAAATGGTGCGCAAGTGTGCATGTCGCAGATGTCCTAATTGCCAAAAACAACGACGTAAAAGTGCATTACCATCGCCGACAGGTGAAAGGATTCAATGGAATCAATTCAATGGAAAGGATTCCGGAAGAGAAGACAATGCTGAATAAAGTCGTAGTTTTTGTTATTTTTGGGCCAAAATGTATTTTCGATGCTTCAAAAACTTCTAACTAACCCACTGATGTCACATGGACTACTTTGATGATGTTTTTATTATCTTTCTGGACATGGACAGTATACCGTACCTACACTTTCAATGGAGGGACAGAAAGCTCTCGGACTAAATCTAAAATAACTTAAACTGTGTTCCGAAGATGAACGTAGGTCTTACGGGTTTGGAACGACATGAGGGTGAGTCATTAATGACATCATTTTCATTTTTGGCTGAACTAACCCTTTAAACTGACACATTTTTGGTGTGGTTGCAGCACTGAGAAAAATCCAATAGTTTCTACCATTGCCAAAAATTCTCTATTTTGGGATTTTATTATTATTATTATTATTATTGGTATTTTTCACATTTGAATTTATCCTGCAACCAAAAGTGTCCATTGTTACTGAGATAAATTAGCATTTGTTAATGTAGGTTAATAAATGAAAATTATATTATTATTAAAATATAATTTATATTATAATAGGTGGTTGATATGACCAAATCAACTGTAAATAAAAATACACTGGATTGCTTTCATTGCATGAATTTATTAAATTTTACAATTATTTTTTAAAGCTACTGAAGTTATTCAGTCAGGATCAGTGTGTCATTTTCTTTTTCTTTAGTTGTTTGATTAACATTAAATTTCTATATTTTTTTGTTTCTTTATCAAATGTGTCAAAAACTTTAAGCAGTCCTGCACTTTTATATATATATATATATATATATATATATATATATATACATACTCTGCCCGGCCAAAAAAAAAAACAAAAAAAAAAAGTCGCTGTTTGGATTTATTAGGCAAATGCTTAAGAGTCTATGATTGGATCATTATTGCAGTGATTATTATGTTTCTAGCATGTTATATGTTTGGCAACAGTTCTTCTAACCCTAATTAATGGAGTGTGTAGCTTTTCATTTCTTAAAGGTGCTAAAGAGGATGTTTTGCTTTATACATTTTTGCAATATTACTTGAAACTGTCTTTACTAACTGATAAAAGACTACTTATTAGGTGCACTGAAAGGAATAATATTAATATACATCATCTGTGCACGAGGTAGGGCCTTAAAAACATCAGCCCTCACATTGGCCCTCTGGCTTGTCAATCACTGCCATGACGTTCCTTGTGAGAGACGAGCGCATGCAATGTTTTTGTCAGGAGACAGGAGTAACAACTGCAGATTATGAGTTACATGCGGTGAGTCCGAAATAATGAATCCACTAACACGACACAGCGAATGCCGGTGGTAAACACTCGTGTTCCAATACGTGTTCTAATGCACGAGTTTTGGGAGGCGTTCCCTCGAAATTCTTACGCATGCGCTCATTTCAAAAACTCAGTAACAGTCTTTGGTTTCTCAGTCGACGAAAAGATCCTCTTTAGCACCTTTAAACAACATGTAGGAAGACACATCATAGCCATATTCCAGGATGACAAGTCAAGATTCATCAGGCTCAAATTGTGAAAGAATGGATGGGATGGAGCATGAAGAATCATATTTTTGAAAATCATTGGGATGTGCTGGAGTAGACTTTACAGAGTGCTTGACTCTTGCATTGTGGAAATAAATGTTGTGAATCGATGTTATGTCCATCAAGAGGTGCATCAATTTTAGGTCAAGATCTTATGCAAGAGTCAAGCACTCTGTAAAGTCTCCTCCAGCACATCCCAAAGACTTTCAATGAATTTAAGGTCTGGACTCAGAGGTGCCAATTCATATGTGAAGATGATTCTTCATGCTCCCTCCCAGCCATTCTTTCATTATATCACACCTGCAGTTGGTGTGTTACTGTAGTGAATCCACTGTTAAATTGACCAAGGTTTTGCATGGCTGACCTGGTTTCTGAATAATAAATGTTCAAGGTACTAACAGTATTCATCGCCTCAAATTGTGCACTGCAGTGTCGATTCGTTCTGGTTGCAGGCCCCCAGGGACACACCCACACCACGCTCTCAACAAGGTCCTTTGACATTGGGAGGCCTCTTCAATTCCCCTCTGTACTCTGATGTCATCTTCATGGTGCAAGGCAAGAGTCAATGCTAACCCTGCATGTCCATGGACATGAAAACAGTAATTTTAGAGCTATTTATACACTATAATAGTAGCTTTTAATATTTTGAATAAGCTTTTATATTTTAGTACTTTTTATTCATTTATTTTAGTTAGTTGCTAAGGCAACCTTTCTAATGATTTTTAATTTGAGTTTTATTTCACAACCCTGAAACACACACAAACACACAATGACACTGATTCAGAGTTTAAAGTGGTACTGTAAGTACAAGAGAAGGGCTTGTGTAAGTGTCAGAGCTCCTCTGTAATGCTTGACCCCATGTGTGTAAATGTGTTTAAGAGGTCATCTGTGTATCTGGTTTCAGGAAGCGTGCTGCCAGCACACAGAGCCGTGCTTGTGGCCCGCTGTGATGTTATGGCTGCCATGTTTAGTGGAAAGTACGCAGAGGCACGAAGTCGTGTGGTGCCAATCCACGGAGTCTCGTCTGATACCTTCCTAGCTTTCCTGGAGTACCTCTACACTGACACCTGCTGTCCAGGTAAGGACCCCTGGCTTTTAAAGGGATAACAATGCAAATTGTCATCATTTACTCACCCTCATGTCCTTCCAAACCTGTATGACTTTCTTGCGTTAAACACAAAAGATCTTTTGAAGAATGATTTAACTGTTTTTGTCCATACAATAAAATTCAGTGGAGTCCAAAACAACACTGCGCCCCATCGACTTTCATTGTATAGGAAAAAAAAAAATGTTTGGAACAACATTAAAGTGAGTAAATGATGACGATGGTCAATAAAGTGTTTCAGCTGTGCTAAAATACACTATGTGATTCAGAAAACTTAACCTATCAAATGATACATTAGAGAGAAAAATGGACACGTTTTACCCCAAAACATGGAATTTTCATTAAACAATTTGCTTCATGAAATAATGTAATTGAAAACTTACACTACAGCTCAAAAGTTTGAGCCTGGTAAGAATAGTTTAAAAATAAAAAAGTCTCTTCAAATATGCTGATTTAGTGCTCAAGAAACTTTTCAACAATTGTGCTTCTTAAAGGAATGCTCCACTTCTTTTGAAAATAGGCTCATTTTCCAACTCCCCTAGAGTTAAACAGTTGAGTTTTACTGTTTTCAAATCCATTCAGCTGATCTCCGGGTCTGGCGGTACCACTTTTAGCATAGCTTAGCATAGTTCATTGAATCTGATTAGACCATTAGCATCTCGCTCAAAATTGACCAAAGAGTTTCGATATTTTTCCTCTTTAAAACTTGACTCTTCTGTATTTACATCGTGTACTAAGACCTACGGAAAATGAAAAGTTGCGATTTTCTAGGCCGATATGGCTAGGAACTATACTCTCATTCTGGTGTAATAATCAATTAATGGGAGAAAGTGTAACGCACAATATGGCGGAATAAGTCCCGCCTTCTAAATAAGAGCCAATCGCAGACTGGTAAAGTCATCGCGTCACTTCAGCGGCCGTTAGAATCATCGGTTTCTATAGAAACAGTCAGACGCGCGCCTCCGAAGAGACGCGCATTTAGGTCTGCGCATGCGCATTAGCTTGATCCAGCCTGAAAAATACAGTTTTTTGTCATGATTTGAGCGTTTAGAAACTAAATTTATGAGCCGGTTGTTGTTAGATTTCATTGGTGATTTCAAATATGAAATTTAATCGTAAGGTTGGCGAACAGTTTTGGAGAATTTGATGTTTCCCCATTCAAAGAGATTGCATGATGCCCAGGATGCCCGAGAGGCTTTTCAAAGATGGCCGCCGAGTGAAATGACTTGTCTTAAAGGGACTTTGGTGCAGCAGGCGCAATGATATTATGCACCGCCTGTGACACCCTTTTTGCACAGGGAGCGTGCCTTGCAACCATGGAGACATTTGTGAGAGATGCTGCGTAATATCATTGCACCTCCTGCACCCATGGTACGTCTATGAATTATGCTAAGCCAAAGACTAGAATAACACAGGACGTGTCACTCGTATTGTTTTGAATGGGAGAAAGTGTAACGCGCAATATGGCGGAATAAGTCCCGCCTTCTAAATAAGAGCCAATCGCCGACTGGTAAAGTCCTCGCGTCACTGCAGCGGCCGTTAGAATCACCGGTTTCTATAGAAATAGTCAGACGAGCGCCTCCGAAATGAGGCACAAGAGACGCGCATGCAGAAAACGGTAAAACTCAACTGTTTCACTCCAGGAGAGTTGGAAAATGAGCCTTTTTTCAAAAAAAGTGGAGTGTTCCTTTAATAGTTTTGTGGAAACCATGATACATTTTTTTTCCAGCATTCTCTGATGCATAGTAATTTCAAAAGAACAGCATTTAAATGCAAATGAGCTGCTGCTTCCAACCCGCTTTCTAAAAGAGGGTGGAGCTTTAACAGCCCGTGCTTCAGTTGCTCAACAACAACAATGCTGGAGAATCTCACGCAGCCAAAATGATGATTGTCAGTAACGGTGTTCAGCCTTACATTGTTGAAACCGTCAGACACTGATGGAGAGACTCAGGAACAAGTTACAACTTTTTGAATGCATCTGGATGTTTCTGAATGGTTAGTGGATAAATTTATGTAGATGCTGTGGAGTTGATTCAACTGATCGACTAGCATGTGCCGTCATGTTAATCTTTTGTGCAAATCCAGCGTTGAATTGATCCTCGTTTGTGAAGCAGTCCGGCGTAAAATGACGGCATGATAACAACACTCTACTACAATAACGCTTCCTCTTCTCTAAAGCAGCCCAACATGGCCTCACCCTCTTTGCATTGAACATTGAGCTTCGTAACTTTGCAGATGTTGTTTATGCTCAAACAGCAACATTACACACTAACTAAAGTTAAAAAAGTGAAATCATAATCAAGGACCCTTTAAGTAATAATATATTTAAGTTTTTTTCCCTGCATGTCATGCCTAACAATGGCCTTTTATATTCAATGTATAGTGTGACATAATCCAGATGTTTCAATCACTATGGAATGTAGTGATTCAGGTCATATTAGTTACTAAACAATGAAGGTTTAACAATGTCAGATTGCTTCACTCATTCTGTCAATCAGAGTGTGATGGATGCTCTGCTCTTTATATCAAGGACATTAAAACACACTGTTGAGAAGAAAGATGCAAATAAAGACTGAGCTTGATTGACAGTGGGCGAATATGAGCCGAGGTTGATGGATGGGTGGTGGAGGGAGAATCAAAAGGTGATTGACGGTGGTGTGTGTCTGTTTGTTCAGCCAGTGTGTTGCAGGCCATGGCCGTGCTCGTCTGCGCAGAGATGTACCAGGTGAAACGGCTGCAGCACCTGTGTGAGGTGTGCGTGTGCGCGTACCTTCAGAACATGCCTAGTCGAGAGCTAGCGTCTACGGGCATCAGCGTGATTCGCTTACTGAGGAGAGCAAAGGTGAGTCTTTGCATCTCTATGTCAACAGTAGTGTGTTTGGTTAACTTTGGAAAGTTTCATTTGCTTTAAGTGCTTTGGACCCATAAAATCATTATAAAAGTACAACTATGTACGGAAGAGAAATGAACATTATTGTTTTTAAGGACGGATGTTATAAAGGCCATAGAAGCAGAATGCGGTTGTCAGTGCTGTATTTGAGTCCTTAAAGGGATAGTTCACCCAAAAATGAAAATTCTGTTCAAAATTCCCTCATTTTGTTCCAAACCTGTAAGAACTTCGTTCATCTTCGGAACACAAATTAAGATATTTTTCCAAGGGTTTTTTTATCCCCCACAGAAAGAAACATTATTATCACCATTCAAATTGTTGAAGTAGGTATTTTTGTTTTGTTTTTGCGCACAAAAGTATTCTATTCACTTTATAACATTAAGGTTGAACTACAGTGGAGTCACGTTGACTAAATCAACAATGTCTTTACTACTTTTCTGGACCTTGAATGACGGTAATTACATTGCTTTCTATGGGGGATAAAAAAAACTCTCAGATTTCATCAAAAATATCTTAATTTGTGTTTCGAAGATGAACGAAAGTCTTACGGGTTTGGAACGTCATGAGGGTGAGTAATTAATGACAGAAACTTCATTTTTGGGTGAACTAACACTTCCCAGTTAATTTACGGTAATGACAACCATATTCTATAAATTTTCTATATTCCCGTAAATTTTCAGACCTAATGTTATTTTTAATTTCAGCGATGCTAACTGGATGCCACTTGCTAATTCATATATGCATGTGAAATGTGACAAATGTATGTAGTGAAGTCATACAAGTTTGAAACATTTATCAGTGTATAATGCCTGTTCACTGAACAGTATTCAGTATGTAGTATGCTGGTACTTTATTCAATACATTTTTGAACTATCTTATAAATAAATATGGTTGCACATTTTGCATTTTTTATACAATTTTTGTGTAAAAATGCTGTAACCTTGGCAGTCCAATTCATTGAGCCAAGTAAGGCCAATGCAACATGGGATACAATATGGGCAGTGTGTTTCAGTTATATTCTACCAGTTTTTTTTATTATTATTAAAAGTATTATTTATATACTATTATAGTATTTTATATATATATATTTTATATATATAAATATATATATATATGTGTGTATATATATATATATATATATATATATATATATATATATATATATATATATACACACAGTACAGTCCAAAAGTTTGGAACCACTAAGATTTTTAATGTTTTTAAAAGAAGTTTCGTCTGCTCACCAAGGCTACATTTATTTAATTAAAAATACAGGAAAAAACAGTAATATTGTGAAATATTATTACAATTTGAAATAACTGTGTAGTATTTAAATATATTTGACAAAGTAATTTATTCCTGTGATGCAAAGCTGAATTTTCAGCATCGTTACTCCAGTCTTCAGTGTCACATGATCCTTCAGAAATCATTCTAATATGCTGATTTGCTGCTCAATAAACATTTATGATTATTTTCAATGTTGAAAACAGTTGTGTACTTTTTTTTCAGGATTCCTTGATGAATAGAAAGTTCAAAAGAACAGCATTTATCTGAAATACAAAGCTTTTGTAACATTATACACTACCGTTCAAAAGTTTGGGGTCAGTAAGAATTTTTATTTTTATTTTTTTGAAAAGAAATTAAAGAAATGAATACTTTTATTCAGCAAGGATGCATTAAATCAATCAAAAGTGGCAGTAAAGACATTTATAATGTTACAAAAGATTAGATTTCAGATAAACACTGTTCTTTTGAACTTTCTATTCATCAAATAATCCTGAAAAAAAATATTGTACACAAATATTTTGTACAATTGTACACATTAAATGTTTCTTGAGCAGCAGATCAGCATATTAGAATGATTTCTGAAGGATCATGTGACACTGAAGACTGGAGTAACAATGCTGAAAATTCAGCTTTGCCATCACAGGAATAAATTACTTTGTGAAATATATTCAAATAGAAAACAGTTATTTTAAATTGTAATAATATTTCACAATATTACTCTTTTTACTGTATTTTTTATTAAATAAATGTAGCCTTGGTGAGCAAACGAAACTTCTTTTAAAAACATTAAAAATCTTAGTGGTTCCAAACTTTTGGACTGTACTGTATATAAAATACGATAATAGTATTTTATAGTATTTTTAGTAATTTTATATATATATAATTAGCTTTTATTTTTAGATTTCTGTTTTCATTTTAATTTTAGTAATTTTGTTTTGTGATTTTTGTAACTTTTTTTACTTTAATTTGTTTTATTTCAGTTTAATTTTCATGCTTTAAATGAAACTTATTTCATTTAGCTCCCAAGACATCATTTCCAATTTTTAAGTTGTTACACGTTTACATCAGGGGTGTCCAAACTCAGTCCTAGAGGGCCACTGTCCTGCAGAGTTTAATTCCAACTCTCCTCAACACACCTGTCTGGAAGTTTCTAGTACACCTAGTCAGACCTTGATTAGCTGGTTCAGGTGTGTGTCATTGGGGTTGGAGATAAACTCTGCAGGACAGTGGCCCTCCAGGAGCAGGACACCCCTGGTTTACATAGTAGCCAGATTGTCAGACTGGCAGCAGAAGGTCTGGACTCTATCACAGCTTTCATTGGCCAAGGACCGCTCAAGAGGATGTCAGACTGACATGTAATGCAACAAATCACAGTTCATGTTTAGGGGCGTGAAAATGTAAAGTTGATATCCCTACAATAACAGACCGCCGTGTATCTAATCAATTATTCATTTAGGAATGTTATGCAAGTTTACTGCAACAATGGAGCCGCAAACTTCACATACTTTTGAAAATCCAGCGTTTAGTTGATCTTGGTAAGCGTTCATTGTCACAGTTGTAAACACAACTGCGTTCTTCTTCTACGAGGGGGTTTGGCGTCATGGCATTTGTTTCTAGGCGGACCGTTAAAGAACGCAACACGCACGTCTCTCGGACATCCTGTAGAATTCAACCAACCAGATGGCGACTTCGAAAATCCTGAAGTGTTTCCAGTTAAGTGTGCCATATGCATCAACGGTCCATGGGTCTGATGTCTGAGGCTGAGACTAATGTTTACACAACAAAGATGTACTAAAAACAAAAGTTTTTCCTTTGCATTTTTTGTGTACAGACGACGTTTTCAAAACAATCCCCGTTCACACGGATCCGCAAAAACGCTGTATTATTCATGCCAGGCCAGTAGTTGGCGATGTCACTTTGTAAAGAAAAACTACGCGCCTATAGACTGAACACATAATAGGCATGCACAACATCACCGTTTTCACAAATCTGAGTTTTTGTAGTTTACGCAGCAATGATAACGGTAACACTTTCAAAAACTTGGATTTTATTTCAGCTTTTTTTAAATTAGTGAAAATTACTTTAAATATTTTTAGTTAAGAACGTAAATTACACATTTTATCAACTATATTAATTTGGTCGCAGGGGTTAGTATTCGTATGGTAGTATGCTATTTCAAAAATACCTTCTATCATGTTTGTTAGTTAACATTCTATCTGATCTCTCTCTCTCTCTCATCACAGTGTCACAACGCTGACCAGCTATATGTCTGGCTCCTCCATTTCATTGCCAATAACTACCTGATCTTCAGCCACAAGCCTGACTTCCTGGAGCTATCAGGTGAGCCACCCGCTTGACCACCTGGAAAGGATGTTCAAGCACATTCGAATACATGCCCACATAATTATCTCTGACTGTTACAAAAACCAGTTACCAGCACCCCGAGAGCGCTCCGAACAGCTGGTGCTTCAGACAAGCCCATGCAAATCACTACCGGCTTCTGTCAAAAGCTTTATTATGAAACACTGAGAGCAAATGTAAGGTCATTTTTGAAACGAATGAATCATTTTAACACCCAATTAGTACATCGTGCCCTTCCACACACACTTGGCAAATACATAAAAGAGTGTCACCTCATGAATTGTGTATAGATTTGTGAGTCAATGAATACAACAAGCAAACAGCAACAGGAACATTTTATTTTTCATCAAGCTCCCTTTAGGTTTTTTAAGCAGCCTTATAATTTCTTTACACTTAACAAGAAACATATAGACTTTATAGAGACAATTACATTTTTTTTTCAGTTGAAGTGCGAGATATATGGAAATATGGTGGACGGATATAATGCTCTGTTTAAATGCGTTGAATAGGTGGGTTGCAGGAGATGTCGTCACAATACTTTTTAAGTCCCGATGATGCTTTTTTGACAGATGAGGAGCGTGAGCAGGTGGAGCGGCTGCGCTGGCCCTCCAGGGGTTACCTACAGGAGCTCAGCGAGTACCAGCAACGCAGGCGGCAGATCCGCAAGTCTCGCTGCAACATCATGTGACCCCTTCTTGACGCCCTACGGACCGGAAGGGAGGGCGAAAAAAAGAGGATGCAAATTGGAGATGTATTTACATACAGGATGAAAGAGACCTTTGTTTGACCTTTGGGTTAAAGGTGGATTCTGATGTACTGTATTAACACATGAACTTTGACCACTGAGCCTGTGATATAAAGCGGACAGCTGCGAATTCTCACTGGATTTGAGCGGATCCTATGCGACAATGTCATATAGATCTCTTCTATGTGGATACTGTATCTTCTGTACGAACGATTACACCTGATTGGTGCAATAAACTTCCTCTGCGATGGATTAAACCCCAAAGTATTAAACAGGGTAGGGTAGGGTCGACCGTATACTCTCTCCAGAGATTGATATTTTACTCTCATGGTCAGCCATGTTTTGTCATGGTGAGATTTTTTTTCTTTATGAATTCAGTGGTTACTCCAGCAATATGACTTGAATAAACTTCAAATATTTATTTCCCCCCTCCCCCATGAGATTGATTTGAATTTGATGCAACTATTTTTGTAACATTTACATCTGAGATTTTTATTTCAACTAATAACGTACAAAGTACGCATCCAGCATGTGGATCGCCTGTTAGTGCAGTTGGTGTGGTCGACGTAGATTCTGACTGTCTTTAGTCTAATCCAGTTATGTTGACCCTCATTTCATGCTGAATAAAGACATTTTAGAAGAATGCATGTTTGTTCTCAGAGTCTGTGACTTAAAGTGATAGTTCAGCCTAAAATGAAAATTCTCCCACGATTTACTCACCATCAAAGCCATCCTAGGTGTATATGACTATCTTCTTTCAGAAGAACACAATCGGAGATATATTTAAAAATATCCTGGCTCTTCCAAGCTTTATAATGGTAGTGAATGGGGGGCGAGATTATGAAGCCCAAAAAATGTATCCATCCATCATAAAAGTAATCCATACCGCTCCAGGGGGTTATAAAGACCTTCTGAAGCGAAGCAATGGGTTTTTTAAGAAAAATATCCACACTTAAAACTTTATAAACTAAAATAACTAGCTTCCGGCAGCCGCATGGATTATTTTTATGATTTTTTTTGGCTTCAAAATCTCGTCCCCCATTCACTACCATTATAAAGCTTGGAAGAGCCAGGATATTTTTAAATATACTTTCAATTGTATTCGTCTCAAAGAAGATAGTCATACACACCTAGGATGGTTTGAGGGTGAATAGTAAATCATGGGATAATTTTCATTTTTGGGTGAACTATCCCTTTAAATCTAAACCAGCGGTACTCAACGGTTGGGCGGTGACCGCTGATCTGTATAAATGACATTGATAATGTAATAATGTGACATTAAATGTCATTTATTTAGATCAGAAAAACAATGCTACTGTAGATGAAAGCTAAAAGACAATATGAGCCAGACAGGGTTCAAAATATTAATAACTATAAACATAACACTGGAGCCAGATTGCTTTCAAATTACAGGACAAATATGTTTTGTGCTGACCATAATGTGTTTTGTGAAACATAATTACCGGCTGCTGAGGGTAAAGGCAGTTTTTGAAAACATTTTAAGGATATTTTTGTGTACAATACACATTTTTGGCACAGTGGCCACTTCATATCCAGTCAAATCTTGGCCCTAAAGCAAAAACATTTGAGAAGCACTGGTATAATTATGTTGTATATTGTTTACAATAGAGGAAATGTGAAGTATATATACCCTCACTGCAGAGATCCGATTGCCTGCAACATGCCTTCCAGAGCTCCAGAACGGTCAAGACTTTCGACATCACTTCCTCCTCCAATACACTTCTCCCCTATGAAGACTCGAGGAACCTGCACATTGTACATGGAGAAAGAAGCCTAGATGTAAATAAACTTAATTTAAATGACAATATAAGACGTGTAGATACTCATAAAGCATGATTTTATTATTTTTTAAGTTGTAATAATTACTTAATATTTATTAATTCATTAATGTCTGCAACGATCATGGCCACGTCTGCTGGTCATGCGCTTTAGTGACTCATCTAAAAAAATATATATTTTTTTTTTAAAGTTTATTTTAGGTTAATATGTAGAGTCCCACATTACGCTTAATGTAATGTAAGTTGTTACATAATGACTGACGGTCAAACAATATAACAAAAATGCTCCATTGTAATAGTACTCACGGTGCGCGCGCCTGTGATTTGTTGCAGATAGTCTTGTATACTGCCCATGTCACTGCGTCCGCTGATATCGACCAAGTTCAGCTGTCCATCTTTGAATTTATACTTCGACAAAACATCCTTCGCCAGTACGCAGTAAGGACAGGACGGCTTTAAAAACACAACTACTTTGTCACCCTTAATTTGCGCTTTAACAAATTCTGCCATTGTCTTGACGTTAAAAGTACAGCTGTTCACCACTAGAGTCAGCCTCGTTGGAAAAGAAACTCTTTTCCGGGATTTGTGAGTCAGTTTCCTTCAAGTGGTGCTCACCGCACCCGCAGAGCCAGAGTTTGCACATAATGGGTGGATCTTGACCTTGTCCAGCTCCACCTCTGTGGACCTAATGGGTGGAGTTATGTGTGGTGGTCGTATTCTTTCACTTTAGTTCACGGATGTCTCGTTTTGAACCATATGACCGCTTTCCTGACTTCAAACACTGACGAAGGCACGAACCAACAGGATTCGAGCGTGGACTGTGAACGAATGTATGATTTGGGTGTATGAACCGATACGCCCCCTTCACTGTGAACAGGGCTTTTGAGTCTGTACAAAACTCGCAGCGGCACTGAACGTAAAAAATGACTGTTTATGTCAAATAAAATATTTGTTATTTAGACTGTTATTTTCATATATTTTATTCCTTGATAAAATTCAGCTGGAAAAAGTCAGAGATTTTTTTTTAAAGGGATAGTTCACCCAAAAATTAAAATTCTCCCATGATTTACTCACCCTCAAGCCATCCTAGGTGTATATGTGTCACCCCTCTACCCAGGACCTGCTCGCCCCCGAACCTGGGTCTCCGGCGTGGGAGTTGGACGCTCTAACAAGGAGGATAAACGCTGCAACATCTAGCATCAGTCGCTAGAGCATCTCGCACAGCGACTACTAGCTGGCCTTCGTTACATTTAACCTTCTTTCAGATGAACACAATCGGAGATATATTTAAAAATATTCTGGCTCTTCCAAGCTTTATAATGGTAGTGGGGAGTGATTTTGAAGCCCAAAAAAAGCATCCATCAATCATAAATATAATCTATACGGCTTCAGGGGGTTAATAAAGACCTTCTGAAGCAAAGCGATTGGTTTTTGTAAGAAAAATTCCCATATTTAAAACATTATTAACTATAATACGCATCGATTTGTGGCAGAAGAATAACCTCTGACGCATGACAATGATGAACGCAGAAGCGCAGAGAATAGAGCAAAACAAAACTCCAGTCACGAATTAGAAGTCCAAAATGAGAAATTTTTAAAGATAAATGTTGGAAGATTTTGATAAAAGAGAAGGGGAGCTTGAGTTTGTTGCACAGCCCCATGTGTTTCATTTTTGGGTGAACTTAAAGGATTAGTCCACTTTTAAATACACTTTTCCTGATAAATTTACTCACCCCCATGTCATCCAAGATGTTCATGTCTTTCTTTCGTCAGTCGAAAAGAAATGAAGATATTGAGGAAAACATTCCAGGATTTTTCTCCTTACAGTGGATTTCAATGGCTACCAACAGATTGAAGGTCAAAATTACAGTTTCAGTGCAGCTTCAAGGGCTTTAAACGATACCAGGGGTCTCATTTATAAAACTGTGCGTAGGATCCCTACTAAAAGTGTACTTACGCGCAAAAGCTAGATTCTGCGTACGCACAAAAAAAAATCAGATTTATAAAACCATGCGTACGCCAGAACCTGCGCACAAATCCCTTTATAAATCCCAGTCAGTGGAAGATTGTGCGTACGTGCATCTCCACCCTGTCTCCTCCCCGAAATCACCATATATGGAGCTTACGACGCCTAGTTTTACTATGCATAACCTCATCTGCATATCATTTCCATACACGTTCCCATCCACGTGACATTCACGGTTAACACCGTCAAAGGTACAAGACATTGGAAAATATTAGATATGGACTATAAATGCAATTTGTGCCACACATTATATTGATAAAGATCATCCAATATCCTCTTTATGTTTTAGAATAAATATATCGAAATATCCATAAAAAACAAAATAGTATAAAATACTTCAGATAAAGGTTTTAGAATAGAGTTGATTCATTCATTTCCACTGGCCAGATAGTATTTTAATAGTTTTAAACAATTCAAATCAAATTTATGCAGTTTTGCTGATAAGGTGAACATATCTTTTAGGAAGTTTATAGGCTATTTTTAGTGGAAACAGATCGGCCTACCTATTTATTGCAGTGTAAATACAATTGTTTGAAACGGCGCGTCACTGACAAAGTATTTTAAAAAGAAAACATGCAAATCTTACCATTTTCCTCAAATGATATCCTTCAAATAGTAATTGTTTGAAGATCCTTTACACGACATCAACACCTCCTGCAGCTGTGGTTGTACAGTAAGATATTATTGGACCTATTCAAACTGGACAACGGACCGTTCGACCACCGAATAATAAGTGTCTTCCATAATATCTAAGTTAAGTGTGCATCACTGATCGTCATTCTCGAAAAAAATATTTTGTCATAACATCTGCAGTTTAGTTTAAAGAGGAATCATTGTGCTTCCAGCGCTCCTCGCTGTCATTAAAACAGCGTGTCACTGGAAAAGTGATCGAAAGTAGCACATCTACTATCTCAATTCATATCACTTTTGTCTCCAGAATGTGCGTACGCACAGCTCAAAGTTTGCTTAAAGGTGCGCACATTCTCCCGTCAAGTTTGTTTTTATAGATCACAACCTTTGCGTGGGAACTGGCGTACGCATGTTTCCATCCCCGTTTTGTGCGTACGCACGCTTTATAAATGAGACCCTACGCCTTCCCTATTCTACTTACGGAACGAACGCGGCGCCAGTTTCGTTTTTTCCCGTAACTTGAATATGGAAGGCGTAGAACATTCAGCGTAAGCGTTATGAAGAATGCGGAAGCGGAAAGTACGTTCAAGGCGATATTTTGTTTATAAAGCATAAACGGTTGTATTTTTTTCGAAAATGACCGATCGATTCGCTAGATAAGACCCTTTTTACTCATCTGGTATCGTTTAAAGCCCTTGAAGCTGCACTGAAACTAATTTTGACCTTCAACCTGTTGGTAGCCATTGAAATCCACTGTAAGGAGAATAATCCTGGAATGTTTTCCTCAAAAACCTTCATTTCTTTTCGACTGACGAAAGAAAGACATTAACATCTTGGATGACATGGGGGTGAGTAAATTTATCAGGAAAAGTGTATTTAAAAGTGGACTAATCCTTTAACCCTTTAACATGAGATTCATTTTGGTTGTGAATGACTAACAAATCGTTTGGGCGAACGATTCAATGGCTTCTTCCGAAAGAGTACTTTCCTACTATATAGTAGGCAAAAAACAGTATCTTGTATGGCTGAATTCACAGTACTCATAAAAGAGTAAGCAAAAGTAGGCTACCTGGGTTACCTACGAGGTTCTGGCCACGGCGAGGTTCTAAAGTGTGCATATGATGGACACTTGACTTTGCTATTCTATGGATGAATCCCAAATGGCTCCCTAAACACTCGAGCCTTCCTACGAGTCAAAGGGGGGCGCTTGTGAGCACCCTTTTGAAGCCTAAAATTCACAAATGGGACAACCCTACGGTCTTCGCCAAAATGGAAAAAATGTTAATTTTACACAAATTGAATAAAATGCAAAATATATATGAATATATCTAAACAACACTTCTATAATGAGGATAACAATTATCGTTGAACAATGCTGAGAAGAGTGACAGTGTTCAAGTTGTCCTGGTCCAGTTAGATGATTGCAAAACATACACATTTATCATCTTTTCATTTAAATCTGTTTCAACTGTACAAAAGCAATGCTGTAGAAATACACAGAATGATACTGCATTCACGGGAGGGAGGGGAAAAAAAAAAAACAAGGCTGCAGATACATTGTCAAGTTCACATTTTATTGAACTGATTTAATATATTTTTAGGTGGACAGGTCAGGAATTCTCTTACAGTCTGAAACAACCCCCATCCCACCTTTAAAACAAGAGATGACAGTGTTATGAGATTCTTGGCTTATTATCCAACATTAACATCTCTCATTAGTGGTGTCAGAGAAAACAGGTGTTGGTCAAACACACACACACACACACACACCAAATACTTCCCCACCCAACCCAAATTACAACGATACCAAGTTCTATGTGTAGATGCACATTCTCCGTTCCAAGCAACACTTCTTAGTGTCATCCCAAATCTTTAGGGTTCAGTGTGGAGGCTATTTGAATGCTGAGGAAATAAGCATCTGAGAAGTAAAGTGCTGCTAAATTTCTCTGTTAAATAGCCATGACTCGTATTTGGTTGTCATCAGACATTGCAATCAGTCTATAAACGGGGACTAAAATGAACAGAAGCTCACACGACAGAACATCTTGGTGAGTCCCTTAAAGAAGCAGATAAGATGCCATCTGCCGACCCAAATACTGAAAACCAACATTTGTCAATGGTTATTTTGAGAATGGCTCACTCAGGTTTTTAAATTTCAATTTACAACACTGGAAAATAATGGAATAAATGTGATTCTAAGACGAGAGAGATAATTTGTTTTCAGATCTCAAAACGACATCTTAAAATGTGCAAATACGATGCAGCAAGCCTCAAGAATCAACTAGCCAATCAGAATCCACCACGGAGCTATTTGATCCAGTGAGAATTTCCGTAATTGCAAGCAATGTTATTTTCAAGGCCGATTCACAAAGCTGCATTCTGAATATTTTCCCGAAACAAAGATCAAAGAAAATAAATATACGAGGACACTAAGTGTTCGACCACCATCTCCTTGAAGATACCAAAGTGTCGCTCAGAGAAACGCGTCTTATTCCAGACCATCAACATAGGATTGAAAGGTTTTTTCTTTCCTTTTTATTACTTTTTTTTTTTTTTTTTTGGCAAAACTTCCTACCACACAGGTTTTGTAAACATAACGTTTCCCTTAATCTTTAAGAAGTTTATCACCGTGAAATAAAGACTTTACTTTTTCATAAATTTGATCAGTATCTTTTTCAATACTCAATTCCAGCAATTCCTTTTAATTCAAAACAAAAAAACAAAAACAAATAATATATATTGCTATTCATATTTCATAAATAACTCTGCTCTGAGACTTGCAATAATTAATGAATACATTTGAAATGGATATACAGGTCTGCCTCTGCTCGATGCATTTCCTTTATAAATCAGTAGCACCTTTGCCTTCAAGATGGTTCGATCATTTTCTTAAACAGAGCAAGCCCAAATTAAGAACATGTAACATGAGCCAGGTTGATCCCGAAGGCTCTGGCTGATCAAAGAAAAATATTTATATAGCAGCTTTTTTTGGGGGATTTTTGTTTTCTGTTTTTTTTTTTCCTCTTTTAAGTCTATATCCAACCCTCCTCCCCGAGCCTCTCTCTTCCTGTAGTTTCTGACCTTCCCAAGAACGAACAAAAACACTGACAATTTACACTCGCCACTTTCTCGCTTTTCACTCACTCACACAAACAAACATCACTCACAACTTCCACGAATGTGCGGTGGACCTGCGACCAGGTCATAATAACTTCTCCCCACTGCCCCGGGTGCTTGCAAGTCTATATTAATACCTTAAGGCATCATTTGCACTGTGGGTGTGAATACTGATGCTGTTCAAAAAGAAAGAAAAAAAAAAAAAAAACAGGGCCACTGGGAGAAATGAAGTCTCGAGGCTCTTGGAAACACCCTCCTCTATGGCCATTTTTTCACATGTACTGGCTCAATCACCCCTGTGCAAAAGGCTTCAAGAAATATGCGCTGTAAGGCCCACGGTTTTGCATTGCGTAACTTTTCTTTTTGCATTCAAAAATGTTTAATTTTTTTTGTTGTCCTTTTTTTCTTTCAAAAAGTCCTTCAAAAATAAAGAGAATGAAGAATAAAAGGTATGGGAAAGGATGAACAAGTGAGAAAAGAAGAAAATGAGTGATGAAGAAGGCCAGGTATGGGAAACAGGCAAGTGGGGAATCTGTAAATAGAATAAATAAGGAGCTGTTTGATCCCCACACTCCCCTAAAGATGGTACTCCGGCTGAGCAGCGCACCGATTGGCTGAGGTGTTTGCTTGGTCCCGTGCCCTACAGCCAGGACTGCGCCCTCCGCTGGTCGAAGTCAGCGATGAGCCTTTTGATGTGGGCCAGTTTGTTGTGCAGGTACTCGCAGCGCTGTTTTTCTTCATAGTATTTTGGGCTGTGCTGTAAAACAAACTGTATCAACATGCTATTTTCATTTGACAGTATGATCGTTTACCGATGGACCCAGATGGGTTAGACATGCTCAGTTACACTTACTTGTTTAATTTTTTTGTATTCTTGCAGCACCTGTTCATGTACTTCCTGTTAGGAAGGGAAAAAACAGACACTTATTGCATGAAATACAAATAAAAATGAATACATAAATTATAGTGCTTTGTATAAAGAAAGTGTCGCACAGTAAGTACATAAAACAAAAATGAAGTCTTGTTCTTTTACCTGGTACTCTTTAGTTCCTGGTGCTAGCCGCCTACACTGGGCGTCCAGTTTTGTAAAACGGCGCGTAACGCTCTCAACACGGGCATGAAGGATACGATACTCATCATATTCTGCATTGAAGTCATCCTTATAGTGCTGCCTCTGATCCATAGATATCACTGCAGTGTACTTACTGCAATAAAACAAAAAGACAATCAGACTCTAGATGGGTCTTTCACTCATTTCTTATATATGGTTTGTCCATTCAAGAAAAAAATATTTAAGACAATTAAAGCAGCATCCGCTTTTCCTCAACCTTTTGCTAGAGTTACATTATATGATCACGCTATCATTCATTCAACTGCTATAAAACAATTAAAGCGCGATAAGATGCAAAATCTCCTGTCCATGTGACAGACACACATGACTCATGCGCACAGAAATTCGCTTCAGACAGCGTGCCGGCCACACTGAGCTCTCTTTCACGCTTGAACAGACAAAAACACACAAAACTATGCCAAAATGTTGAGTATCCTCATAAGCACAGTCTTAAATGAGTTAACTTAAGACTTAAATGACTGTGAAGAGCTGTGAGAACATCAGATGTGTGTCATATCTGTGTCATGTGTGTCAGATCTTAAAGTGACAGTAGCCTAATAAACTTGCTGCTGTGATGTCTGTCATTAATGTTAATCCAACAAGACAAAGAGAAAAATCACTCCCTGCTCTTAACTGAATTACTTTTATAGCTTTAATAAGGATTAATCCATATTTAATTTATAATTTATGCAGTGAAGACTGTATGAGCGTTTGAGAACTTTATTCAATTTCAGTTCAATTTCCTACCTGATGAAATATTTAAAATATACCGTCTTTGTTGTTTCTACATTAATTTGGATATTAAATTTGAAATTACTGTAATATAAAAATATATTAAAAATGTTAGGTGCAATTAATCATGATTAATTACAGAAATGTGTGATTAATTAGTTTTAATCGATTGACAGCACCCTCTGCGTAAAATTTTAATTGGATGCGTGTTTGTGTGTACACACACATACACACATCCTTGTTTATCCTATTTTGTGGGTTCCAAATGACCCCACTAAGATAGTAAGATGAGGAATTTACGACATTGTGTAAAGACAACATCTTAAAAATCATATATTAGAATGTTTGACAAAATCAAGTCACTATAGTAAATAACGTAATTTTAACGTTAACAATTTTATATATGTTAAAATTATGTTAGGTTCCTGTGACGGGTAGGTTTAGGTATAGTGTAGGGATGGAGGATAGTAAATTTATTCAACATTTAGTCTCATATAAAAGATTTTGTCCTTGTGGGGTAAAAATTAAAGGACCCCACTAAGTCAAAGATTCCATATCTTTCGTATATTGAACATAATACATACAAGTACACACACACACACATACATCCAATTAAAACTGAACACAGAGGCTTTATGCAGAAACATGCACTATAAAGCAGTCAAAGTTCACTCACACTATGTAATCAGGCTTTGTTGGGACTGGAAGTTCAGTGCTGTTGACAGGCTTGTCTTTGCCAGCTGTAAAGAGACACACCAATCATGTACAAACATGGAAAGCTGCCATTTTACAACAACACGTAACACATGATCTTTGGGTCTTTAGGAACAGAATAACGATGTTGTGAACTAAAGTTCATGGTTCAAAGGCAAATGTAGCAAAGTTATCCTGACAATAAGCTTAACAAATGTTTAATTCACAACTGCTGGCATGCTGCTAATAAATTTTGGATCTTTTCTTTGAAATTTTTGGCTGTTCTACTTAGTGGTATGGTTTACAAATCCTCAGTAAACAAACTGGTAGCAAATTAGCTGCATCAGGTAAAGCGCTGTTGCAATTTGATGCAATGATTTATTAATTCAATAACTCAGTCAACCAATGATAGGTTGTTATTAAAATGAAATCATCATTAATCAATGGTAATGCCACAAAATGCATATGGAGGATGGCAAATGCTACACGAAGTGCAAAACAAACCTTCTTTGTCTGATTCGTGGCTGATGTTTACAGGAATGTGTTTATGTTCCGCCTCATTCCGGTGTTTCTTTCTAGGCTGTGCTTCCTTGTCGCAGTGATCCTCCTTGCGATGCGCTCTATCCCTCTTCCGGTCCTTATCTTTATCCATCTCTCGCTCTCCTTCTCGCTTCCTCTCTTTATCTTTGTGCTTCTTGGACTTCTTGGGCTTTTTGCTGCCATTGCCGTCACGGCTGGCCGTAGGAGACGCGGCAGAGGAAACGTGGTGGCCACTGCTGGTGGTAGTGGTGGAGGTGATGGTGGTTGTCGAGACAGTACAGGTGGAGAAGGATGAGGGGGAAGTCGTGGAAACTGGCTGGCTGGGTGGGCTAGGCGTGTGGCTGCGGGGCGCGTAGCTCTCCGAGGAGTTCCCACATATAGAGCTCTGGTCCAGGGGCAGATCCTGTGACCCCCGACCCTCCGGCGTGCTGGGGGAATTTGAACTAGAGCCTGTGACAGGGGGAGGGCGAAAAGAGGGTCCAGGGCAGGCGGCCGTGGGTGCGTTTTTTTTGTCCTCTGCTTCCGAAGGATGACGACCAGATGAGGAGGAAGGTCCTCGGTTACTGAGGTGGGAGATTCGGGGCTTCTTAGGCATCAGAGGGTCGATGAAGTCTATCTCAGGTTGGCGTTTCTGAAAAGCAAGGAAGAAAACATGATTCTTGTGTCTGCAAATTCATGGATGTGCAAATCGTGACTATTTTTGTATGATATATGCTCTGCTGATCCTGCAGCCAATGAGTTTGCTTGCTCGCTCAACATTTAAATAGTCTGGTTCAGTGTTTGCTATCGGAGATCCTCTGAAACCCTTCACCTCCCCCAGCTCCACCTGCCTAGAACTGATACAGTATTTATGCATGTCTATTCATGCAGCAGCAGTATATCTTACATGCTCAAAGCAGCGTGTATCTATTAGCAGTAGCAGATCCATACTTGTTCTGCAGCTGCAACAGCATATAAAAATCATCATGTTTCTGTAATGGATTTCTGGATATTATGGATTTCTGTTAATCCACACCAGTATGTGTAAGATAGTTAGTCACAGTAGTGCTTCTAATGCTAAAATATAATTATTGTTGGCATTTAATGGATTCAAAGATAGATCACACAAACGTTTCACCAAAAGTAAGTCTTTGGGAACAACTAGAGACTATTTGGACGTCAATAACAACAGAGACTGTGGAAAAGTACACAAACAATGGCAGCAAGAACACAAGCAGTCATCAAGTTATCTAAAATAAAATAAAAAATATCTTTTTTGGTTATTATGTGTGAATAAAGACTATTTAGTCGTTTCAGTTTATTTGATTAATAAATGACAATAAAATATGTGTCGTACCAGTGGGGATGTTGGCTCTTTGGTTGGACTGCTGGATGAGACAGACTCTGAATTCAAGCCCAATTTCCTGTTGGAGGATAAAAAAAAAGTTACTAATTCAGCTTTGCCAAATACTCTTGGGATCTCAAAAATGATTCATGTAAAATTAAAGAGTCATTCTTCTTTTAATTGCATGTGACAAGTGAATCTTACCGTGCCAGGATCCTGTCAACCTGAACCCGTTCATCCTCCGTATAGCCCGGCCAGTCCCTCTGGACCTCACGAAAGATAAAGTCCTTCAGCGAATACGAGTTATCCTTGGGGTTTAGATTGGCCACCTATAGAAATGGAAAATATTGCATTGATTGCTCTTGATTCTTTGATTAAAATACAGGACATAGAATGTTTTATTAAAAGGACCACTTTTAATATTTTTAAATGAATAAAAATAGAAAAATAGGTTATAAGTTTAATTTAATTTAATTAGTGGTGCTTGCCAAGGCAAGCTTGGATTTTGAACAAACATTGAATAAAGTATTAATCTAGCTCATCTTGAACTGTAACAATCTAGTAAAATTCTCATTTAATGTTCAATTTAAATGACCAAAACCATTTTAACTACTATGTATTTGTTCATCTTATTTTATTTTTAGCAACTAAACTACTAATACACGTTTGATAGGAAGGAGAATTAACACAATCAATACTTACACAATGAAATATCGTGTACATTGTGTACTCTTTAAGTCGGCATACTTAAGAGCAACAGATACACAAACACTATAAATAGTAATGCAAATGGACAGTTAGGCAAAGCGATATAGTGTTACTTCTTACGTTACAACTCGGCGCGGGGACCGTTTCAGATTCTCAGTCCTTCCTTCATTTCCAAAGAAGGAGAGAAGCTTGTTTCATACTTCCCTTTTCAAAGCTTGAATAAATTCCTTCTATACTTGATAGAAAAGGTTGTGAACCATGATATTTCTCCTTTGAAACTAGTGGGGAGAACCGAAATTGCTACTTCTACCCCTTTTGATGACAAAAGCCATTCAAATATGACTACAGTCAACAACATGACCAAGATCAACTGAAATGAACTACACCGATCTCTTCAGCATGTGAGCTGTTTGAGCGAGAATGCATGTGCATAATTACACTAATAAGGTTAATTTATGGTTGACTAATTTGCCACGTGCTATACATTAAGCTATGGTGAATGCAAGTCTTTGTGTTTGGGCTATTAAATGGTGACTTGCATTATGGGACACCGTGCTTCTGCAAAAGTGCTGCGAGTCTGTAGCCCATTAGTTTGCAGCATCAAATCACAGCTATCTATGCTTCAAGTCTCTGTCCGGAAATAATATGCATGATTATGACACTCCTCAAGTTGCATTCAGAGAACTTACACAGCATTGCACAGCATAAAAATTTTATTTTAAACTGTAATAATATTTCACAGTATTACCGTTTTACTATATTTTGATCATATAAATGCAGCCTTGGTGAGCATAAAAGACATCATTCAAAAACATATTTTAGGATTTTATAAGTTTTGGTTTTTTTTTTTTATGTCAAAGGAAAGTGGAAGTGAATTGATGAATTGGTGAATAACATTATGCCTGGTGTCTCACCTGATGTAGTGTAGTACCCAAAGAGTTGCGGTCTTTCTGGCTGACGCCGTCTCTTTGCAGTCTGCCGAGCACCTCTAGCTTCTTGTAGGAGCGCAGGGCAAGGAGGTGAATGACGCGGTCCCGGTACGGGCGCTGCGATACGGGGTTGTTGGTAAGGCACTTGCGGATGGTGTTGGCTGGGTTGAGGGGAGTGGTATGCTTCCTCTCTGGAACCGGGTCAGGGGCTGAGGGGGCCGGTTTTCGGTGCTGGATTTTTTTGTCTATGCAAAACATTCACAAAGAGATGGCCAATAAGAGTAGTAATTAAAACAGTGACATATCCAAGTAAATAGCTTAAATACTTTCACGGAATTCCTTATGATAAATTATACGTGGTGGTGGACCATGTACTCGAGGGCTAATTCGCACACTATCCCATTCAATACAGAGTGCAAGAGTAGGATTAGTGCTAAACCAAGTGTCTAGATGGGGAAAACAGTCAAAAGTCTCAAAAGAGAACCAAGGATTACAAGACCGAAATTGCACATTTAATTTTAATCGTGCAACATTAATCTTGCAAAATTCATTTTAATGAATTATATCTCGAGTTTTTTCAAACTATTTGAAAATAGTCTGAAAAGAAGAGGATAAGGAAGAGTAGTTGTAATAAAGTGTTGTTACCATGCCACGCCAGACTGCTTCAAACACAAGGGTCAATTCAACGCTGGATTTGCACAAAAGATGAACATGACGGCACATGCTAGTCGATGAGTTGAATCAACTCCACAGAAACTACATAAATTTACCCACTAACCATTCAGAAACGTCCAGATGCATTCTAAAAGTTGTAATTTCTTCGAGTCTCTCCATCAGTGTCTGACTCCGGTTTCAACAATGTAAGGATTGTCACCGTTACTGACAATCATCATTTTGCAACCGAATTGCAAGCTGTTAAAGCTCCACAGCAGCCCGTTTGTATTTAAAAGGACAAAAAAAAAAAAAAAAAAATGGTGTGGTTTTGCTCACACCCAAATAGGGGCAAATTTGACAAGCTATAATAAATGATCTGTGGGGTATCTTGAGCTGAAACTTCACAGACACATTCTGGAGACACCAGAGACTTGTATTACATCTTGTAAAAGGGACACTATAGGTCCCCTTTAAAGTTAGGATCTATACTCAAAAGTACTCAAACAATACTGAAGTACCTACATTGCCTAAGAAAAGTTTCCTCAATTTTGAAATTGAGATTAAGGGTAGTGGCTCCTTAACCATCCTACTGTCTTCTTATACAGACACTCCCTCGGTTTGCCCGAACATGTGCCGATGACTGAACGACATCTAGACGCGAACTTTCACTGTCTCACCTCCTGCCAGTCAGGTGAAACTCTTGCGTCAATGGATAATAAGCTTTGGCCATCACACATGTATCTACATACAGCAGACTGGGAGGAATCAAGGAAGGGAAGATCTTTTTAACTTATGATAATATGGAAAATCTGCACAATTTCGAACTGTTGCTTGTGTCTCTCAGGTTAACCACACAAACAAGAGTATGACTAGGCTTCCTGAGCACCAGCTGCTACAAAGCCTTCCTTTTCTCGCACTTCCTTTTGACGTTTAAAATGCAAACGCACCCGATCACTCCTCCCCTGCGGCTCAGTGCCAAGGGAGGGGAGTGAAACTGACTTTTCCAGTTTTGCAGCAGAAGCCAGCTGTGGTCCGGAGATCGGGGGCTCCCAGAGGGGAGTGACAGCTGAACAGGTGCTGAGACAGGTTTTGTCTGGAAGGGGTGAAACGTAATGAGCTGCATTTGAGTGTTAGTTAAAGACACTCTAAAAACCCTCAAGGGTTCACCTTTTTTCCTAAATGATGATATCTTTTTTTGAAACATGAGATAAAACGGGTCTCTAGAGTTGTGGCAATGTCTTCCCCCTGCAGCTTTTAAAATGCAAAAAACACTGCTTTCATTTAACAACCTAAGCAGGTGTCTTTGCAGGTGACAATAGCTATATAAGATTTGAACGATTCAGTCTGTCACTTTCCACTTTGCAATAAACACTGGGACACGCTGGTAATCTTGGAGACATAGGTGCACCACGACTTAGCCACGTCAGATAAATAGGATGAACTTTTACTTGCTTTTTCTCTTGACCCTAATCCATACATCACTAACTGTAAAGCTCCCAATTGGTTTAACGCACACGGTTACGTGACCAGGGACAACTGAACTGGCCGAGTGTTACAGGTCTGTGAGAAAAATGAGGAGATCTGCATGATGGGAGATCACAAAATTACATGTTTATTAATCTATTTCAATCGGACAATGAGCAAGTTTATATAACGTATTACACACACATCTAAAATGGAAACGAAAACATAAACCGAAAAGAAAACCACATCCTGTGTAGATAATCATCAGGTGTGCAGAAAGATTCTTTGAAACAGAAACATCTCGATTGAAACTATAGCCAGAATTTAAATGGAAATGCTTGAAATGCTAATTTAAACTGGACAGACATCTAAAAAAAAAATCCAGTGAGAAAATCCTTTATGGGCTTTTCACAAGCTCGATTGTTAACCTAGGGTCATTTTTAACTTTGGATTAATGTAATACTGGGTACTCCCCTTATCTAAGTGACCAGAATGTGTTTGTGTGTGCATGTTACAGGAGATATGAATGCATTGGATGAATATCAAACCTCTGAATGGTCCTCCAGGTTTGATGAATTTGGTGCTGTTCTTGCCTTTATCCTCCTCTGCTTTGGTCACACGTACTTTGGTCACCTGGTAGGAGTCATTGGTGGCACATACTGTGATTTTGTCTTGAATCGTTCCCTGGGAGGACAGATGGGGGGCTCCAGAGCTAATAAGCACAAAAGAGTGGTTAAAAATAAGAAACAACAGCAAAATGAGAAGTAGTTTTTGACACTAGAAATTCACTCTGCCCTTACCTAGATATGTACTGGTGGATACACTCAAAGCTTCCTTGAGGATTGTCTTTGCCGAAGTTGGACAGATAAAAGTCAAAGTTATGAGATCCATCGGAAGCATCTGTCGTTGGGATTTTAATGCGCTGAAGGGGTGGAGATAAAACCAAGTTTAATTACTTGAGTGCTAATATGGGTAATCATCCAAAAAAATACTAATACTAGCTTGTCAAAACACAAGTGAGCTACCTAAACAGTAATTTAAGGCATCATAGTTTCAAAAAGCAGCAATTATGCTGCCTTATACCTAGTTTTGGACAAATTTTAAGGTAGCATTGCATATATCCTTCATCAAGTAGGCAATCCCACAATGCCAATATGGCAGATGGAGTTGAGAGAAATTACAGTTATAAATTCACTCAATACCAATAACTATTGACAAAAATAGTCATGCCTAATTACTAAACACCAGTATTGTTTATGTAATCTAAAACTATTAAAAACAGTTTTCATTAACATGAAAAAGCTGAAATAAAATATAAATAATAGATTTAAAAAAACATAAGATTAAGTTAAACAAATTAGAACTGTTTCTGGCAACTAACTGATATAAGTTTAAGTTGATGTACTAAAATTACTAAAACTAAAATTAAAATAGAAATATTGAACAAAACAAAAACTAATAAAACTGACAAAAGCACACAATCACCATAAAATTATTAAAACGTAAACTAAAATGAAAATATAAAAATAAAAGTGAACTCAATATATAGTAGTCAACATTTGAAGTGGATCAAAAAAGTTCAAAGTTGTCCCAAGAACCAAGTTGTTCTAAGAAGAATTTTAGGACAACTTTGATGAAAGGTTTTGATCCACTTCAAATGTTGACTACTGTATTAACAAATACTACAACACTTCTAATCACCTACTTGTAATTTCATATATTTATTTGTGTTTTTAGAGTTATTAGAATAGCAACATGCTAATGCCAAACTACTGGAATCAACGGTTAACATTAGTCAAGTCTTCTGTGCAGTACTCATGAAGAGCACCATTTGTGATGTGCTTGACTGACAGTTAAAAGTACTGCCGCCCATGTAGACCGTTATAAATTATTCACCTATGAGGATCCATCACTGTTGATGTATGTTGCCTAAGAAGATAGCTACCTAGATAGCAAGGCAGTTTTGGAACAGACTCATTCAGAACAGCCAGATTGCAGCACAGACACTAGTTAAGTAGACTATGTATTTAGAGAGAGTATTCATGAGCGCAAAACCGGAATCGTACTCGCCAACCCAGTATTTATAGTCACACAGCGTCTGAAGTAAACTACAGCATGGTGCGCAGGGTCAGAGGTTAAACAATAAAACCACAGAAGGCTGAGGGCTCTCTATTAAGACACCAGGTCCACAATTTCAGGGTGCCTTGATGAGTAACTCCCAACCTTCAGCCAGTGATGATACTCATTAAGATGCTGTAAAACTCCTATCAACATGTCTATTCCACAAGCAATGAAAAGTCAACTTACCCCTTGAAGACCCTGAAAACGTATCGTCGCCTGTGAGGATGGTGCATTCTGGAAAAGATTCACAAAAAAATTCATAAATTAAACCTGCCCCTGACAGAACACGTACATCTCAGAGATGTCTATTTGATGTGCGTGTTTACATCTGGAAGATGTATTTTTTTAGAGTGTTTGCTCATCTGCAAAACGTTTCTAGGACGTTTCCTGTCAGACGCTAAATAGACATTTAGAAAATGTTTTTAAGATGTTTATGATTTAGAATGTATGTAAAACTGACATTTCTCAGATGTTTGTACACAGCAGATGCTTTCCAGATGAAGCACTCTATGTCTTGCAGATGTATGTGTGCTATCTGGAGCCACTTAAAACTGATTTAATCCACCCAAACATTAAATATAGGTAACCAAATGGTTATTTTGCTAATTTAAAGGGGTCATGAACTGCATAATGTTTCCTGGGGTGCGCTTATAATGCAAGTATGCTTTTTACATCAAAAAATGTAATAATTTAAAAATAAAAGGCATTTTTACTACCCTGATTTTAGCCCTCTTATTTAAACGCTCTGTTTTAAGGGGCGTGTCTGCTGTGAGACTTCAGTGTAAACGCCCACTGCTGTGATTGGCTAACATCTTTCCATTTGAAATAGCAAAGTATTACTCTCTTTTTAGCACGTTTTTACTATTACAGCTCTCAAAGTTAACTAATCGCGAAAAGTGCTGCATTACATTTAGATCTATGGCATTATATTTAGATTGTGGCATGAAAGGTTGCAGTGATGAACACTGTAGCTGATCACAGACATGTTGTTGAGCGCATGAAAGCAGTGATTTCGTCATTGCAACTCAATTTCTGCACACTAACGAATGCTTTCGTTGTAACTAACACTGCAAATGCGATAAAACTAAGAGATTCATTGAATAAAACGAGTTTTAGCGCATGTCCAGAACTCAGTCATTGATAAACTCGCACTGTTTGATTGACAGCTCGAGCGACTGCAAAGGGAGCGTTCTTTGATCGCTTTCTTTATATAATTTAGATCAGCTTAAATAACAGATTATTTTCATCCTACTACTGAAGTTGACCGTTTAGTCACTGGTTTGATTTACTGACACATAGACAAAGAACATCTGACTTTACATGAATCATTACATATCAGATCAGGCACTAGAATTAACAGTTACTTACATGTTGTTGCATTACTGTCAAGTCCATATTGTAAAAGTCTGTTTGCAAAGCCTGCGATTGATTTACCAAAGAATCTACAGTGAAATACCAAATACTAATAAATAAAGCTCAACTGATATATTCACATTGTTGAAAATAAATAACCATATTCCTAGCATAAGGATCCTTTGAAAGGGAATGTTATTTTTGTCCTGTTGTTTCGCTATTCTCTTCTCCTCATCTCACTTCTGTTCTGCGGAGGTGGCGTTTCACCGTCATAGGCACATTCCAGGATCAGTCTGGGCCTGGTATCAATAAAAGCTTTTATTGGACTAACAAGGAAGTTTTCAGTTCTGAAACTTACAGGATATTCTTATAGTATGATGACCTCTTATGTATCAAAAGCTCAAGGAAAAGTTGATTTCTCAATTCATGACCCCTTTATATTAAGAAAAACTATGAAAAAACAATGAGATTAGTGCAACTATAAAGCAACTTCTGCATGCATAGAATACCAGCAAGACCTACTACTTCTCTCAAAATACCATATCCCTCAATGCAACGCACTCGACTTGAACTTCCATTTCTACTGGAACTGGCGTGATTTTTTTTTCAAGTCTCATGTTTAGAGTACATTCTGTGCAGAATTCATTTCATTGTTAAAGGAACAGATGCACATACATAAACCAAACCCTTCACTTCCCTGCAACCATACACCTTTAGTTATATTCAAATACTGCCCAAAGCCTCCTCCATCTGCAAAGGCTTGTTTAAGCAGATAAGTTTCACAAGCCCCCACCCCCTCCAAGCACACTTGCACACAGACTTGATCAGATCACATTACACAGGAGTAAGAAGAAGCACGATTAAGCTTTCTGATGATCTGGAAGCCTAAACCACTGGTTCTCAACTCTTAAAAATGGGTTGCACATCTGTGTGGAGTCTAATGCTAAATGCAAATAATAAAACACCACTTTCCATATAATCGTGCATAATTAAGATAGTAAAATTCAGCCTTGACATACATTTGCATATTTTTGGGCAATGCAGTTCAGTGTAATTTTAATACATTTTAAAATCTGATTTGAACAACTTCTTGGTTCTTCGTTGATGTCCAACACAAATTATGCAGCAAAAGCAGCCACCAATAACCACAAGTGACAGAAACAGGAATTGTAATTAAAACAGCTTCCTTAGTAAATCAAACATTAAAAATAAACACAGACGCACTTTTGCAACTTAAGACCTATTATCAACATTTAGTGCCATGCAAGAGATAAGGCACGGCTCCAGGATCATCGCTGAGGTTCACACATTCCCTGTCTTTGCCCTGACTGTCTTGTCCCATTGCCGAGAGATGAATAATGATTAACCACAAGCTCAGCTGAAAACGGTAGCTGGAAGACAAACAGATCTGGAACATGACAACAAGACACTGTTCTGGTCAGTGAAATCAAGCTAGCTGGAGACACTTAAAGTACATTATGCATTCTGTCTATTTTGCAGTATTATGCTAAAGCTAGAGAAGGTATGGTACGGATGAAGTAAGTAATCCCTTAACTACTATCCGATTAATATAGGAGGATGCTAAGCCTTGCAGGATATGATCACTACATTCTTTACACTAACATGACACTTAATACACAACACGATTGTTACGTAACCTTCGGCAGCCTTTGAATATTTTGCCGTAACATTTTCTCAATCACATGTTAGATATCGTCAACTGAACGGCATGTGATTTGCTCGAAAAACTAAAACTATTAAAAAGCATTTTTGTTAACTGAAATAAAGTTATATGCTGAATATACAAAAATTAAATTTAGGACAGTTAAATGAATATAGAAAGATTTCCTTGGCAACTAACTGAAATAAAAATATTTAACAAAAAATAATGTTTTGACAAAACCACATAAAATTACTTAAACTAAAATTAAAATAACAGCAAAATATGAATAAATACTATAATAGTGCAAGATAAAAATCAACAGAATGGCACGTTTCGCTTAAGACTTGGCCTTACCGATGGTGTGTTGTAACATTTTGAGCGTCAACCAAACTGCAAGTCCTAATCAACAAAGGCAAACAGTGCCAGTCTAAAGCAGCCAGGAACTTGATGGATTACTAAGCTAAATTTAGTCCCAAACAGGCTTCAAGGTTCAACTTAACTCTTTTGAGAGAAATTCCAAACAAAATTGGTTGACTTTAAATTTAGGTGGCCCGGTTCAGATGCAATGGGTTAATGTCCAAATTATCCAAATCTTGAGCCTAAATGTTTAGCTGCATTTGGCCTTTCAGGATTCGAATGAACCATCTCTATGAACCCGGTGCAGAGTTTTTTTTCCCTTCTTTTTTACAACGGGCCAGCTGTAGCTTTAAGTCAAACACTGCCTCGTAAGCACTTTGAGCAGCGTAGAGCTTTAAAAAAAAATCCAGACAATGCAGCTCTTCACTGAAGCTGCCTGATTTCTCCTAGTAAGCCAATAGAAACTCTTTCAGGCTTTTGAAATGATAGAAATGCCCAGAAGGTCTTTTTTTGTTTTATCAATTTCCTTATCTTAGTGACATTCATAACAGATTTACACATCTAACTCACCCATAGCACTACTCTCTTAAATGACCCAAATGGGAATAATTATACACATCATTTGTGGTCAGGACTAGTTTAGAAAGTTTATCAAAATTACATGGAAGGAAGATGATTTGTCCTATTAAAATGTTTAAGCCAAAGTAATGGGTTTCCCCACTTAGTCACATGCCACACATCAAAAGCAAAAAAAAACTCCTTTCTTAACAAGAATTAATTATTCACTGTGTTTTTTAAAGATAAATATGTTTGCCTAGGACATAACAAACAACGTTTATGGTATAAAACGACACAGTTTATCTTAATAAATCATTAAACTCCTCAGGTGTGTATAAGTCTTCTAAGCTAACTAGCTAGCTCAGCAACCATATTTAGACGTTAATTAAACAAACTTAGATGTTATTTGGTCTTATTGTGATTCTAAACCATGTTTATTTGGACTAAGAGTCATGACTATAAAAACAAATAACAAAAATATCGCCACATTTATGAACTTAATCATTGTTGGAGGACTGCCAGCTAGTAACATTAGCCGTGCTATCAGCTAGCTCACCAAACTTTAATTTTCGTCAAACCCAAACACTTTTTCGTATGTAACACGAAATATCTACTTTAAAGAGAATGTAAACTAACTAAAGTGATCAAAATGTCGAAATGACAGACAGCTGAATCGACGTTATTCGTTCGTAGATAAAAGTTTTAACTATCCGTTAGCATTGTAGCTCATATTTCGAGGATAAAACACAATAAAACATACAACCTACACAACAATATAGCTTTAATCAAGTTAATATAAGCTTTATCAATCACTCAGACTTCATAAAAGGTATGAAAAGTCATTAAATGTGATTTTAGTGCTCAAATTACATGCAGAGAGTTCAATGGTGTGTTGGCATAATGTTCACCCCGTAGAGTCTTTTTTTTCTTTATTAAAAACATTTTCCAATCAATTCTTCAAGGACATCAACCAACTGAAAACATGTATCAACTTTTAGGAGATGTTGCATTGTTTAGAGAGGAATAAAACAATTATTTGACACATCGAAAGCCTTTTTTTGGGCGAGCAAGCTCTGGCTTTTCATTTCTCTCCATAAAGCTGTAAGTTTTCCAGCACTCACCTTACAGTTTTGGTAGTTTTCTAGCGCTTTAAAGGCTGATTCTGTCAGTTTGACATGTAAAACTGATATTCTGTCGCTCTTGCGGCCACAATTGAGTCCATATGTGCCATCCTCGCAGAGAGCTGCCATCATCTTCACCAGCCCTCCACCATAGTCGCTGTGACATACGTGCAAACTCTCTCTCTCTCTCTCTCTCTCTCTCTCTCTCTCTCTCTCTCTCTCTCTCTCTCTCTCTCTAATGCGGACAGAGGGAGGGACCTTAGCAAAAGTAAGTTCCTTTCTGCTCAGTTGGGTCTTTTCTCTCTGTATTATTTATGTTAGAGGGGTTTTCTTGCTATTTTTTCTCTCTATGCTTCTTCTGTTCTGCAAGTAGTATGATGATGATCAGATTTATGTTGGTTATTTCCTCTAAGCTTTTTATTTGATAAAGAAAAAATTTGTTAAAATTTTTGAGTTGAATTATTGGTCATTAACCAAGCCCAGTTAGCTGATTGGTAGTTAACCTTGTGTCAGTTTCAAAATCAGGCTTGTCAATTAATAATCAATGTTTTTATTAAGCATTTGTTCAGTATATTACATTTATTATGTGTTATATAATATTTGGTAATAATTGTCATTTAATTCAGTAGTTTTTGCATTTTATTAAATTGTATTATGTATTGTGTACATGTGTGTATGACAAATCTTGCATACATTTATGCTTATTTCCTCTATGCTTGTTATTTTATAAATACAAAAATATTAAAAAATATATATAAACCATATCTTGAAATGGCCTAATTATTTATAGACCAATTAATCTGTTGATATTTGGCCATTTTGAGATTAATAACAGGTCGATATCCATGATTTACAGTAGTGGTAGTATACCATTGCTGAAATCTGAACCGCATACTAGCATACTACTCTATTTCCGCCATAGAAAGATATGGTAAGCGTAGTATGAGTAATATATTAGTATTAGAATTAGTATTTCAAAATCAGCCTTGGCAAGTATTAATTAACATTTTATGTTTTCAGATTTTTTTGTAGTGAATTTAAGTCTTATAATAAATATTCTATAATAAATGTTCATTTAACTACAGCGTTTTTTTTTTTTGTTTTTTTTTAAATAATAATTTACTATCATTAAATTGTATTATGCAGTTTATATTGTGCTTTCTAGATATCACACTGAACCTTGAAGGGAGTTCACCCAAAAATAAAAATAAAAATTTTGTCATTACTTATTCACCCTTGTGTTGTTCCAAACAGTTTATTTCTTCTGCTAGAGATATTTTGAAGAATGTTGGTACACTGTAAAAAAAAAAAAAAAAAAAAAAAATGTGTTGTTTCAACTTAAAGTAAGTGTTCACGCTGCCTTAAATTTTTAAGTTTAGTCAACTTGAAATGTGAAGTTGTACTAAGTGACAACTTGGATATTTGAGTTGACTAAACTTAAAATTTTAGGGCTGCATGAACACTTTTTTAAGTTGAAACAACACTTTTTTTTGTGTGTGTGTGTGTGTGTGTGTGTGTGTGTGTACCCAGACAGTTGACGGCACCCATTGACTTCCATAGCAGGACAAAAATCCTATGGAAGTCAATAGGTGCTGTCAACTGTCTAGTTACTATATCCCTTTAAAGAAAGCTTCTTTTTTTCCCTTTATAATTATAATGAAGTTTACAGTCTGGATGGATTTGCTTGCTTCTTCTTCTGCACCCTTCCTATAATTTAAAGGATTATTAAACACAAAAACAAATTACAGTAATTAATAATATCCAGTATTGGTCAAAAGGAGTGTTTTCTCCACCGTTGCTAAGATTGGAGTCAGATTTTATTTGCCAGCCGTCATACTTACCGCTCCCTGTGTTTACCACTGTATTCCTGAAAACACTGCTATATGTCAACCAAGTATTTGGCTGGTTGGGTCCAGCCTGCAAGTGTGTTATTGCACATGTCTCAGTGTTTGTAAGTAGTACTAGACAGTCATCGGTCAATTGCATTAGGGTCATCATGAGTCATAGCTGGTCCATGGTTGCATCACTCATACAGTAATCTGCAGGAACAAGTTGAACAAGAAATAAAAGTTTCCAGAAATGATCGCTAGACTTGGTATTTTTACATGTAGGTGTGACATACTATTGCATTATTCATAATTCAACAAACCAAGTCTAAACAAGTATGAACTAAGTCTGAAACTATAGATCACCTAGACTGGATTCAGCCAAAGTGTCAGCTGAGAAGGTCAACCGCTTATTCGTTAGCTTGGCTCATTGTAAAACTTGTTTGGCAGCTTCTGGCTATATTCCCCCAGCATGCACACCTGCTGTGTCTTAGAGTCACACTCTGGGACGGAGTGATTATGCAGAGTGTTTTGGGGTGGTGCAGTAGTTTTAGGCTGGGTGCAGGGAAGCCACTGTGAATCCTTGAGATTAGGCCTGCATAAAAAAAAAGCCTACCACACCCTTGATTAAAAACTAGTTTAGTGTTTAAAAGCAGCCCTGCAATGCATGCTGGTCCAGAATGCTACACAGACAAAGTAATGGGATTATATAAGATGTGTTTGTAAAGGGAACAGTCTTAAAGTGATTTTTAGCTGAACAGCTTGAGTATTAATTAAGTGGGTGTTAATTAGTTTCTCATCATGCTAATGCATCAGCGCCACAATGGCTGAGGAGCGGAAACATTCAGGCACATTAAAGTCACCGCATCTGATAACATTTTCTCTGATTTTCATGGCATTGCTGACACATTGTCATGGTTGAATCCTGCATGACTGGACTGCTTTTTCAACCTCATTCCGCTCTGGAACACTGAATACAGAACAGGCAGGATTGAAGCAATTAACTTGGTCACCTCTGATTAATGAGAGAAACTATGACTCAAGCATGAAAGACTCAACAATCATATCATTTTTGTCTATTTTTATTTCATAAACTTTAAAAGAAACAACATTGATTCTTAAATTAAACAACTAAAAACTCCATTAAGCTTTGTAAGTGTAAACATAACATATCGTCCTCAAGGAAGTCTTTGTCTTTGGTTGTGTTTATCAACACATATTTAACATTGTTCAAATGGGTGTGAGTCTGTGTTTGTGTGTGCAATCATCTCAACACTTTCAGCTAACTTCAGCTGCCTGCATTAGATTGCAGTTAGATTGTGGATCTTTTGGCCTTAGTACTTCATGTGGGACTGAGACACATGTCTGTGTCCACAAGCAATGTGAGAGAAACCCACCTGGACGGGGTTGAAAAGGGTAGGAAAAATGGATAAACATAGCACAAGATAATGCCAATGCTGTTGTGAAGGAAAGAAAACAAACAGCATCAATATTCTAAGAAACAAAAGGATGAAATAAATGAATGTTCTAGGTTAAATAAAAGCAAAACTCTATTGTTTTAAAAGCATATTATGCATTAGCATGAAACTCATTTCATGAGTTTCACTACAGCAAAGGAAGTGCATTACTTAGAGCAAACTCCACCCATAGGAAACACATCAGTAACACATGAAGTTCATTCTTTTAGAAAAGTAGTTCCAACTCACATGGACCATCTCATATTTTTTTTTTTTTTACAAAATAATCCATTTAGTATATGCAACCTGGCATCAGTCTGCAAAATGTCAAAGAATTTGATTGGACAAATGACATCCAGCTCCACCTCTCTGGATCTAATGGGTGGAAGGGTTGAGTTATGAGTAGGGTTAGGGTGTGGTTTGACCTTCTAGTTCCACCCATTACGCTCAAATTACATCCAGAGAGGGGGAGCTGGACTTCACGCTCCACCCATGGCTCTGCAGTGAGCAGCCTCTCCTCTGGCTTGGATGCAATGACCAGAACTGAGGTAAAACTCAAACAGGTAGGTTTATTTGAAGATATGTCAGGAACACAATATGAACAGGTAAGAGATGAGATCGTTAGCAGATGATGCTGGTATTGCTGACTTTGCGTCTTTGTACAGTTGTAGCTAACAAGGCAGGAACATAAAGTAGGTAAGTAACAAGGTAGAAGTAGTCTGTAGCGTCAGATGAGCACTGCGTTCCATTCGGAAGGGCTCATCCCTATGCCCTAATCCCTTCAAAGGGTTTACCCTCTGGAGTGAGAGCTTCGAAGGGATGAATGGTGTAGGGGTTAAAAAAAAAACCTCTTCTTTTGGAATGCACTTCTGCGTCATCTTAACGAGACAATCAAGGATTTTGTTAACCCCCCAAAAACACGTATTTTGTTTAACGTTAGATTATTTATTTATTTACGTTAAATATAATGTATATTGTGTCTATGTATTTGAAATATTTGAATGGAAAGGTAGCTGTTAAGTATTTTTGTTTTTGTTTTGTTTGACAATATCATTTTGACCATAATTATGTACCAAATCTAACTTGTATAAATATTACAGTAGTATAGAAAAAAACTATACAAACTCCGAGCCCCCTGTACCCATTCTGTGACGTCAAACAACTTCCCTGTGCAAAGGATCATGGGGGCCCAAAGTGTCCATCAGTTGTACCCTTCGAAATCCTTCATTCCGAAGGGCCCTTTGAAGTGGCCATTTTTGAGCACTTCGGTTTGGAACGACCCTTCAATATGGCGGCCATGATTATTTTCACTCCAAAGTGCCCTTCGGAGGGCGATATATCATGTTTGGAACGCACTGTATATAGTGCTGGTGATGAGGACTAGATGAGTTCCAGGTGTGCGTGGTTTGGTGCCAGAGAGGATGATGGGAAATGTAGTCTGTGACATTAACGCAAACAGAAAGTGTTTTTTCCTCCCTTTTAAAAGCTGATAAGCCAATTTATTTTGCTATCCTAGCTGTTCATGATATGGTAGTTGTATTTTCCTAGCCAACAGAAAAATGCTGCAAGAACGTTTTGCTAATGTTCCCATTAAGTTATAAAAACATTATTTCTGAATAATCTCTGAACATTCCAGATGTCCAGTTTTTTAAATGTTTAAAAAAAATCTTATGCTAATGTGTATGTTAAATGTGCAATGTGTACATTTTAGCGGCATCTGGTGATGAGGTCGCGGAACTTCAACCAACGGTGCTCACCCCTCACTTTTGAAGCAAAATAGATAAGCTACGGTGGCTGTCTGGCCGACACAAGTCAAAGATGTCGTCGTCTGAGACAGCAGAGAGTACATTAGCCAGTCAAACGATGAGGTTTCTTCTTACTTCTAACAAAGAACAGTCTCTGCTTCTAATAAACTAGATGACTTATACTACTTCTTCTTCTTCTTTGTGCATATACAACGTAGTGACAATGCAAGCTGCCTTTAAAAACACCAACGATTTAGAAGAACAACATAGAAAGTAAACGCGCTCTGTAGAGCAGTTTGTCCATTTAGGGTTGCTGTAGAAACATGTCACAAGGGGACACACGTTGTATGTTAATAGAAATGGCTCATTCTAAGGTAATAAAAACATAATGGTTCATTATGTAAGGTCTTTATGGACCATTGAAAACATAGTTATGTATATTATATTGCATTTCTGTCAATAGATCCTCACAAATTTTACACACTGAACCTTTAAGGGAAAATTCCATCTTATAATTTTGCAAACATTATGGGAATGATACTTTTGAATGTTCTCTAAACATTCTAAAGCTAATAGTAATATTTAAAAAATGTTAGACAAATGTCAAATGTCCAAAAACAAATTCCATGAATGTGCTACATTTTGAGAACATTATTAAAGTCCAGATAACTTTAAACTAACCTTCTGTTAAGATTATGGAAGAATGTTTGTTTATAAATAGAACTTTGCCAGAACATTAGCGAAAGTTCTAAGAATGTTCCCTATTAGCTGGGTTGTTATTTTAATCTAGCTGTGACCAATTTTTTTTTTTTTTTAAACAAACGAGTTGAGAACCACTGCTCTTATGGTTGAAAGCCTAAAACCGTGGTCACACTAGGGCGTGTCTGTGGCGGCCTGACAAAGTTCGATGTTTCGCCATGAAATAGGAAGTTGTTGTAACTCTGGCAAACAATGTTGGATCTGCCCCAAACTTCACATGTTTTATTAGAGTCCTGACCTGAAGACATCTTCATTACAATATGCAGTTACAGTTATAGCGCCACCTGCGGGACACAGGAAATGACATGTTTTACACTCTGATTAACTCCTTATAGAGATTTAACCAGATCAACATCATATGTTATCAGTCTAATCTTAAGACCTTAGCGATGATAAATATCAAAGATCTTGAGTTTTCGTTGAAGGGCGTGTCTGTGGCGGACTGACAAAGTCTGATGTTTCGACATGAAAGAGGAAGCTGTTGTAACTCAGGCATACAATGTCCGATCTGCCCCAAACTTCACATGTGTGATAAGAGTCCTGGCCTAAAGACATCTACAGTGGGTACGGAAAGTATTCAGACCCCCTTAAATTTTTCACTCTTTGTTACATTGCAGCCATTTGCTAAAATCATTTAAGTTCATTTTTTTCCTCATTAATGTACACACAGCACCCCATATTGACAGAAAAACACAGAATTGTTGACATTTTTGCAGATTTATTAAAAAAGAAAAACTGAAATATCACATGGTCCTAAACATTCAGACCCTTTGCTGTGACACTGATATATTTAACTCAGGTGCTGTCCATTTCTTCTGATCATCCTTGAGATGGTTCTACACCTTCATTTGAGTCCAGCTGTGTTTGATTATACTGATTGGACTTGATTAGGAAAGCCACACACCTGTCTATATAAGACCTTACAGCTCACAGTGCATGTCAGAGCAAATGAGAATCATGAGGTCAAAGGAACTGCATAAAGAGCTCAGAGACAGAATTGTGGCAAGGCACAGATCTGGCCATGGTTACAAAAACATTTCTGCTGCACTTAAGGTTCCTAAGAGCACAGTGGCCTCCATAATCCTTAAACGGAAGAAGTTTGGGACGACCAGAACTCTTCCTAGAGCTGGCCGTCCGGCCAAACTGAGCTATCGGGGGAGAAGAGCCTTGGTGAGAGAGGTAAAGAAGAACCCAAAGATCACTGTGGCTGAGCTCCAGAGATGCAGTCGGGAGATGGGAGAAAGTTGTAGAAAGTCAATCATCACTGCAGCCCTCCACCAGTCGGGGCTTTATGGCAGAGTGGACCGACAGAAGCCTCTCTTCAGTGCAAGACACATGAAAGCCCGCATGGAGTTTGCTAAAAAACACCTGAAGGACTCCAAGATGGTGAAAAATAAGATTCTCTGGTCTGATGAGACCAAGATAGAACTTTTTGGCCTTAATTCTAAGCGGTATGTGTGGAGAAAACCAGGCACTGCTCATCACCTGTCCAATACAGTCCCAACAGTGAAGCATGGTGGTGGCAGCATCATGCTGTGGGGGTGTTTTTCAGCTGCAGGGACAGGACGACTGGTTGCAATTGAGGGAAAGATGAATGCGGCCAAGTACAGGGATATCCTGGACGAAAACCTTCTCCAGAGTGCTCAGGACCTCAGACTGGGCCGAAGGTTTACCTTTCAACAAGACAATGACCCTAAGCACACAGCTAAAATAACGAAGGAGTGGCTTCACAACAACTCCGTGACTGTTCTTGAATGACCCAGCCAGAGCCCTGACTTAAACCCAATTGAGCATCTCTGGAGAGACCTAAAAATGGCTGTCCACCAACGTTTACCATCCAACCTGACAGAACTGGAGAGGATCTGCAAGGAGGAATGGCAGAGGATCCCCAAATCCAGGTGTAAAAAACTTGTTGCATCTTTCCCAAAAATACTCATGGCTGTATTAGATCAAAAGGGTGCTTCTACTAAATACTGAGCAAAGGGTCTGAATACTTAGGATCATGTGATATTTCAGTTTTTCTTTTTTAATAAATCTGTAAAAATGTCAACAATTCTGTGTTTTTTTGCCAATATGGGTGCTGTGCAAATGGCTGCAATATAACAAAGAGTGAAAAATTTCTTAAAAATTTAAGGGGGTCTGAATACTTTCCGTACCCACTGTAAATGACAATATTCAGTTAGTCATAGTGCCACCTTCTGGCAACAGGAAATGGCATGCTTTACACTGTAATTCACTACCAGAAACACATTTCAATTTGCCACGTAGTACCAAACATGCTAGAAACACGTTAAATCATGTAACACTTGGCTAAGTGCTAATGTATGCGATTAACACCATGAAACAGGAAGTTGTTGTAACTCAGGCATACAATGTCTGATCTGCTCCAAACTTCACGTTTGATAATATTTCTGGCCTGAACACATCTATATCGCAATATTCTGTTACGGTCAAAGCGCCACCTGTTGGCAGCAGGAAGTGTGGCACTTTCAAATGACTTTCCCATAATTCTCCTGTATTTACATGCTCACATGCATGTCGCCCACTATTCACTGTTTTTCTAAGGCGGTTATCCCAGGTGCGAGGGCCCTTTCATCACATTTAATATGTTTTTTGATTGTTCTGTTGACAAAACACTGCAAAAAAATTTCAGTAGACAAAAATCTCCAGACAACATGAGCTGTGGAAAATTATAAGTCTTCTAGGAGCTTTATACAGCGGATGCCATTAAAAACACAGTAAGTCTATCCCGCACAGCCTCGCTGTCATACCTGTCATGCCGGTGCTCTGAAAATGTTCTATTACTCTGTCAACACACTCAGTATGTACAATGCAAGCAAAGTGCCATGCGAGGACACACAGAGTACTCCATGTCAGAACAGTCTGTCTCTCAGGAAGTACATGACAAGTTGTTTAAGTATACAGGTGATGTTGTTGTACTGCTTGTCAGTTCCTCTCTGGCATTTTAAAGGCCTTGATACTGCAAGCCCAGTTAATGTTTGACCATCATATGGAAATACGAGTGGCACCAGCTGCAATGGTTCTTATCACACAAAAACACTAATGTATGAGACTTATCTCCCAACAGACACTGATGGCGTGGTCGGTCTCATGTTTCAAAACAGAGGCAGGTCTCTTCTTAATAAAATAAAATACTGGCCCATCTGTATAATATTGAGGTCCATTCTTCAATAAAAGTCGATGCATATTTTTTACTCATTGAATTGTCCAAGAGCACACTTCTCCACACGATTTGAGATATCTTTCATGTCTGTAGCATGGTGATCGTTTTAGCAAGCAAGTTAAATGAGAGCTGTGTCAAGCATTTTGCTAAAATCGTTCTTGAATTTTTGCAGTAAGTCCACTGGTTATTGAAATATCCAATGCATGTTTGTCTGTATGAGAGAAATACTCATTTTAAGGCCATAATCTCTCTGGCATACTGTTGTGGAGCTTCATAATCTTGCAAAGTCAATCTCAGCACATTTTCATAACTTCCAAACACCTTTCACGTCACCTCAGGCTGGACGGAATACCACAACATTCTGATGATTCCAGAAAAATGCAAAATGCTTCCTTCTGAATGCAAAGCAGAAGATGAGATTTACAGTTTGAGAGAGAGAGAGAGAGAGAGAGAGAGAGAGGCCCTCCCTCCATCATTTCTTCTTATTTCTCATCCCCACCAAGTCTCTTCTACACCTGTTCCATCAGTTTTATCCTAATGTTTTCTTTTCATTTTCAGACTCTTAACTCGACTTTTCCTGTTCTTTATTTTCTGTCCTCTCTGCTGGTTCTCTCACACAATATCTCTGCTTCTTTGTCATCATCTGACCGGTGGAATCTGTTCCTCTGGCTCTCGTCCAAAGCAGCCAGATTTGGAAGGAATCCTGGCGGAATAAACTCCAGGAGGACAGTTGATAGCGAGGAGCAAAAGAGAATGAGAGAAATGAAGAGAGAGTCTAAAAGACATGAAATTGTAACCTGTTTCTTTTAAAAAGGAGACTATGTTAATGTAGCTAATATTTCAGAAATCCTATTGCATATTAAGCAAATTTTGGTGCAACACAATTTGAGCTTGTTAAAGGTAAAGTGTGTAATTTGGAGTACAATTGCATATGTGACCCTGGACCACAAAACCAGTCATAAGTAGCATGGATATATTTGTAGCAATAGCCAACAATACAATGTATGGCTCAAAAAAAAAAAAAAAGAAAAAAGAAAAAAAAAAGCCAAAAATCATTAGGATATTAGGCTAGGTAAAGATAATGTTCTATGAAGATATTTTGTAAATTTCCTACCGTAAATATGTCAAAAATGTATTTTTGTGAGTGGATATGCATTACTAAGGACTTCGGACAACTATAAAGGCGATTTTCTCTATATTTAGATTTTTTTTTGTACCCTTAAATTCCAGATTTTCACATAGTTGTATCTCGACCAAATATGGTCTTAATTTAAAAAAAAAAAAATTGACCCTTATGTGGTCCAGGGTCACAAAATGTGTGAAGCCAGTTAAAGGGGGAAAATACAAAAAATAAAAAATAATTTTAATAAAGAAATATACTATATAAAAATCTACTATAATATAACTGAACTATTTGGGATTTATATGTTGCAATATAATGAAATACTTGGTATTTATATGCTACTTACCAAAACAGAAAACAGCTGTTTTGAATGGCTGTCTTTGGGTTTGACGCCATTTTGAATTGAACGCAGATTAAAACGAGGCTGTGAGGAATAGATGAACGTAGTCTTTACGAAATTCTTCATGTAATTTTCACAACTCATAACTTTTATAACTGTTTTATGGAGTTTAAGTTTTCTTAGGATAGTTGTTTCGTCAGCTGAACAATCGCGTTGTTGTTACACAACGAACGCACTGTATCCCTCACAGTTTTTCCATTCCTATCAAAAATTAAACATGGCGCTACCCTTACTCAGGTCTATCAATAGGGAAAGATGTTATTTGCAGACCAGATGAGGCAAAACGGTGACCCGATGAACGCGTTTCCACTTTCCAGCCCTGACCTTTGCTGTTTTTAGTGTGCATTTTGCGTCACAAGATGGCGCTATGTTTCTTTATGAAATATCAAACACATCACCAATCGTCTTTAAAACATGAAGTGAGAATATTAAATACAAACCTAAACAAATTATGACAGAACATCAAAGTAAATAATAATAAAAAAAGCTTGCTTAATTAAGCCTATCTAATTGTTCGTTTGACTGATTTGGCATTTTATTCACTGTTATGACAACAAAAACAGTTCAGGTTTTGACTTGTTCTCTACTTGCTATGTAATTAACTGATTTTATGCAATTGGGTTATTGCATGGCCTTCAGTAAGAATATATTTGCCAGTTTACAGTTTATTGAGGTATGTTTGGACATGCTTGAGGAACAGCTGTTAAAGCTCTCACAAACCAGAGGTGTTTGAATTATTAATGAAGTGTAGCAAGAAACGAACTAAGTATTCACTCTCTTTCTCCATGCATGTGTGTAATGTACCGTAGCCTATGTGTCTTTGAAAGAAAGCTCTTAACATGCATCCATACAAAAGCATCATATGGTATTTGAACAGAAAGTTTGATTGCAATATTACTGTTCAGTTTATTATGATAAAAGTCATTTCATATCGATATACATTAAACTATATAGTTTGTAAACAACTTTGGACAGAAGCGTAAATTGGTATAAACACTAACCACATTGAATAATTACAAGGTGTGTGAGTGTAAATGGTCTACTTCTGTAGTCACTTTAACACATTCTATTGGATCAGTAGATCAGGCTAGAGTTACAGCCCATCAACCCTGGCCTTTTAAATATATTGTACATTTGACAATTGACTTCACTCTGAAAAAAAAAAAATAATAAAAATTATGTGCTGAACCATGACAAACATTTATTAAATCATTTCTTCTTGACAAACTGGCATTTCCAGCAATTTCAGATTATACCTTTAAAAAAATAAAAACAGAAATGTGGTTTCTGAATCACTTTTGCATTCAACTTAAAAGTTGACATAGTTAACTTAAAAGGATAAGGTTGTGCGAAAATAGAATAAAGCAGGAACATTCAAGCCTGTTTAACAAAGGCAAATCACAGACAATCCCTTTCAGAGCATCATCACAACAGCTGGATAAAGTTTATTGGAAATAAGTCCAGAGACATTCAGGCTAATTGTACAACAACATATACTCATGAGAGACAGGTAGGAATTGCGATTTAGGCTTATGAGGTAAAAGGTGATTTAATATATTAGGGTTTTATATAGATATTACTTTGTGTATTCTCATAAACTATGAACTCTTAGAAAAATAAAACTTTATCTTTGTTTTTATGAATTTTTAAATACAAAAACCAGTTGATACGTGCTTATTTGTTGGGATGTACAATTCACTTTTTTCATGAGCTCTAAAACCATAATTGAACTATTTAGAGATTATTTCTAAAGCAGATGTTTCTAGATAGAGCAGGGGAGAGGTACATGGTAACAGTTGTGCAAAAAAAGGGCAGATAAATTTAGGCTTCTAGGTGTCCCACAGATACATGTCCTCGCTACTGTACAGTTTACTGAATGATAGTTCTCGAAGTATGTAAATGGTGTCATCCTGAGTGTTACGGTGATCTATAAACACTCAGTAGTGGAACCAGGTGTTACTGATGTCTTTTAGTCTAAAACAAGGTTTCACAACCGTTTCTGTCTGCTAAACTATCTATATGACCTTCTAAATTTGTAATATTTATTTAGTTACAGTTTTTGTTATTAGATTTTATTTTTATGTTTTCTGTTTTCACTTTAAATAGTTAGTTCACCCAAAAATGAAAATTCTGTCATTAATTACTCACCCTCATGTCGTTCCACACACGTAATTCATTTTCAGAACACAAATTAAGATATTTTTGATGAAATCTGATGGCTCAGTGAGGCCTCCATTGAGAGCAAGTTAACTTAGACTTTCAAAAACCCAGAAAGCTACTAAAAACATATTTCGATATTCGAAACAAAAGATTCGTAAAGCTTCAGAGTTTCATGAAGCAGTGTTTAGTTCAGTGTCGAGTGCTAGATATTGTTGAATAAAATGATTATTTTTGTTTTTTTGCCACACAAAACGTATTCTTGTCGCTTCATAACATTAAGGTTGAACCACTATTGAACTATTCTGGGCGTTTGAAAGTGTAAATGAACTTGCTCTCTATGCAGGCCTCACTAAGTCATCGGATTTCATCAAAAATATCTTAATTTGTGTTCCGAAGATGAATGAAGGTCTTACGGGTGTGGAACGACATGAGGGTGAGTAATTAATGATGGAATTCTCATTTTTGGGTGAACTAACCCTTTAATTTTACTTAAAGTTTAATTTTTTTTGCATTTTGTTATTTTTATTAGTTTTTCTTTTTAAAAATATGTCTATATAGTTTTTATAAATGTTTATTTATTCATTTTAGTTTATTTAATTTTAGTACTTTAAGTTTAACTGAACAGTAACTAAATAATATTTTAATTTTATTTCAGTTAACGTTTTTTTTTTTTTCAAGTAGCAAATTTTTTATGTTTTTAGTTTTAGTTAATGATAATAGCCCAAGAGCAAATTTAGACTTTTTAGCAAATTTCAGAATTTTAGACAAACACTGATCCCCTACAATACATAATTATTAGCTTTAATTATAAATTTAGTAATTTTGAATGGTTATGATGTTTTAATCATCCACTCAATTTAGAATAAAGTTAGTGTATATCATTTTAAGAATAATTTTCTTTAAGGGTAAAATATATTTCAGGAAAAAAGCTACTATGTGCACCTTTTATTTGGTATTGCTATTTATCTCACAGACTTCCTGTAGTTCCATCATTAACCACCCTAGAGGTCCACAAACCACGGTTGGGAAACCCTGCTCTAGAAAAACAACAGTATTTAATTAATAAATACATTTTAGCTATCAATTTGACATATGAAAAGTGGGTGTTTTACATCAGAAAAGAACTAGGGACAGATTAAAATAGAAAGAGAAATTTGTGGCATCACTCAAAAAGGTAAGTCGTTTTAGAGGCGGAAAGCAAGTCGTTATATTTTGTTAAAGTATTAAGACAAACATTTATGTATTTGGAATAGTGTGCACTCACGAATCGTGCACAATGAGACAAAGAACGTGCATTAAGAAAGTAAATCGGGTCAGATTTGATTTCACGTTGACTTTAAAGACTGATTCTGTGAAGAATGAGACTTTCCCAAATCTTTACAATTCACAATCATCATCTTTACAGTAGAATATTCTCATAACATCCAAATGTAAACGTTTTCATAGCATGCAAAATTTGGTGGCAGTGAAGGCAACATGAGAAAAATCATCAAGAGGGCAAAGGGCAAGAAATGCCATGATTGGTCCTGTCATTGGTTTTATATCGTAGCAACCTGGTTCAAAACTGAGGGATAAATACAGCTGGCTGTTCACCACAGATATACAAACACTCACACTGACAGACACAGGCCGTAGAATGCTTATACTTGATAACTACATGTGCAGATAAAAACAAGCTTGTCTGGAAGAGAACAATATGCAACATTTCTCTCTGTATCCCCCTGTAGTTGTGTACCAGCTTACTTCCTATCTTGCCCCTTCTTCGCCCTGCTGAAAAGACTAGCTTGGCAGGTTCACCAGCTGCATTTTAGAAGTTGCGCTGCATAACTTGCTCAACTTTAATACCAAGACCAGTTTAACATGCTGCTTCACAAACAAAACCTTCACAATCCAGTTTTTTTTCTGGAGAACAGCATGGCTATGTTGCTGGAAAGCCTAAAGGCCCTGATATACTTCAAGTGAAATCAAAGAACAAACTGCTGTGATGTCTTTTCAAAAAAAAATCAGGCCAAAACGAACATTTGGAGTTTGTTTGCCAAAGCAAAGGATGTTCGCTAACAGTAAAGCGCTGGGTTTTTAGGAGCTTCTTTTTTTTACCCCAAAGAGAAGAACGAAAAAGAACCTCGCCGTGAGTATATCGGGGCCTTAAGCTGGTCTTTTCAGCAGGGCATCCAGCTTCTTTTACCTACTGTCCTTCCGCTGGTCTCATTGCTGGTCGTCTCCGATCATGTCAAACAGTGCCTGCAGCAGCCGGTCGTCTCTGTGTCTGTACGGTTGGGCCCTGTAGAAGTTGTCACTGTAGTCACTGAACAGGCCGTTTTCGGAGCCCCTGAAGCGGTTCAGCTGGTCGAGGGCCTGGTACAGCTTCTGCGGTGGGATCCTCTCGCGCTGAAAGGTCTTGGGAGGAACGTGCGGAGGAACTGCCGCCGTCTGCCTGTTGAAGGCCGACTGGAGGAGACGCAGCAGGGCCAGACTGGCAGTGGAAGGGCCGGCTGGATTTTCCTCTGGGACACTGATGGAGGCAGCGGAAGGGAGTGAGTCTGAATCCACCGGACTTGAAATTTCAGGTTTGTGAGCAGGAGTTGGGGGTTCCTGCTATTCAGAGAGATAGGAAATTGAAGAGATAAGACTGGAGGAACTGCATACCACTTCTTTCCAACAGGTCCATCAGATGGTTGAAAATAACAGAAAAACAAGACAACAAAAGCATGCATCCGCAATTAATGCAATTTTTGAAGTTCAATGTTTTGGGGAAAGTTACTTTTAAAAGTAATGCATTACAATATTGCATTACTCCCTAAAAAAGTAACTAATTGCATTACTTAGTTACTTTTTATTACATTACTTTCACGTTACCTTTTCTCATCTGGGCTGGGCTTGCTTGTTAGTTTTTTAATAATATCAAAAAAGTTCGCACACAACACCTCTGAACTTACAATTTCTCTCAATATGGGGACAGGAGAGGTGTCAGTCAATACATGGGAAAAAAGTAACTTGCATTACTTATTTGAAAAAGTAACTAAAAAGTAATGTGTTACTTTACTAGTTACTTTAAAAAAGTAATCTGATTACATAACTCAAGTTACTCGTAATGCTTGAATTGTAACATTCAGTATTGCAACCGTAGATACATTGTAAATACATTATTGAAATGTACATTTCAACAAACATTCTTCTCGGCATCTCGCCACCTTGGAATTTTAAGGTTCTATCTGCATTCTGAGCAGTTTTGAGATATTGAGCTTCGAAGTTTTTGCATCCCATACTCCTTTATGGTTAGACCCTTTTTGTTCTCAAAACTTAAAAAATCACATAATGTAGATAAGTTATTAATGTGAATAACTCAATCTTGACAAAAATGTCAGATAGAACCTTAAATTCCAATCTTCTAAAGTTTGGCTCCCTTTCTGACCTTGATCATGTCTTCCATCGGTTCAACTCCTCTGCGATCGTTTTGTACAGCGTTGTAGGGCGTGTACACCCTTGCTTTCTGCATGTGGTCAGGCTTCTCAGATGTCCCGTGCAAAATCAACTTCCAGCTAAGAATCTGACCTTCATTCTCCATCCGTCCTGACTATTAGCAAGAGAGAGGGTGGGGGGGGGGGGTGGATTGTGATTAACAGGCGCTCCATGTGCATTAGATATTTGTTTGCAGAGATGCTGGTATGTACCGTATCAGTAATCTTCAGGGTCCAAGTGCCGGTGGGATTTTCTCCCCAGGTGTGCACGGACATGAAGGCCCAGTTTCGGAAACCATTGGACGATGTGTCCCTCTCTCTCTCCGCCAGCAGGACTGTGGTGGTACCTAATGGGACAAACCCAACAATCAGTGTGCTCATTCCCAAATGTGCACATGCTAGTGTGTTTAAGTTTGTATATGTCTCACCTGATGGAGAAGTCAACGTGATGTGGAGGTCCCCTCTCCGTGTGTACTCAATGCTGACCTCCACCTGCACATGCTCCAAGGACACGACAGAATTCGCCTGTCCTGCGCAGGCCTTAGTGGGGATCTCGATGGATATCTCACCTGCAGCCTTCAATGGTCTGTATACAAAAAAGTGTTTGTAAATGCAGTTAAACACTTTTTTTTTTGTTGCAAATAGTGATTAATGTAGCTCGACAGGCAAAGAATGGTATTAGCAATGACAAGATTCACAGGAAACACACAGGCTGTTTTGGGAATGGAATACTAGTGTACTTCTTACCACACAGTGTGCAGTATGCACTAAATATTTTTGGCAATTCTTTATTTTACAGTGCCATAGTGCCGTTACACGTTACTACATGTACTTACTATAGTAATAACAGAAAATTATGCATAATTACAACTAACTAACCCTAAAGCAAACCCTAACTGTAACTCTATAGTAAGTACACATAATTAACAGCACAGCTGTTTTCAACATTGATAATAATAAGAAAATGTTTTTGAGCAGCAAATCAGCATGTTAAAATAACTTCTGAAGGATCATGTGACCTTGATACGGAAGAGGATTAGGGCCAAGCAATAATAAAAAAAATAAAACCATCTCGAGATTAAAGTTGTTAAATTTCGAGAAAAAAGTAAAAAAAAAAAGTCGAAATAATATGTTGAGAATAAACTCATTAAATTACGAGAAAAAACTCGGTAAATTTCGAGAAAAAAGTTGAAATAAAATGTTGAAAATAAACTCGTTAAATTACGAGAAAAAACTCGTTAAATTTCAAGAAAAAAGTTGAGATAAAATGTTGAGAATAAAGTCATTAAATTATAAGAAAGAAGTCATTAAATTATGAGAACAAATTCGTTAAATTATGAGAAAAATGGCGTTAAATTTCGAGAAAAAAGTCAAGATAAAATGTTGAGAATAAAGTCATTAAATTACGAGAAAAAAGTCATTAAATTATGAGAACAACTTCGTTAAATTATGAGAAAAATGTCGTTAAATTTCAAGAAAAAAGTCAAGATAAAATGTTGAGAATAAAGTCATTAAATTATGAGAATAAAGTCATTAAATTACGAGAAAAAAGTTGTTAAATTATGAGAACAAATTCGTAATTTAACAAATTTGTTCTCGTAATTTAACGACTTTTTTCTCGTAATTTAATGAGTTTATTCTCAACATTTTATCTCGACTTTTTTCTCGAAATTTAACAAGTTTTTTCTCGAAATTTAACAACTTTAATCTCGAGATGGTTTTATTTTTTTATTATTGCTTGGCCCTAATCCTCTTCTGTACCTTGAAGTCTGGATTAATGATGCTAAAAATTCAGCTTTGCCATCACAGAAATAAATTACATTTTAAAATAATTTTTAAAAATAAAATGTATTTTAAATTGTAACAATATTTCAGAATGTTACATTTTTTTAATCAAATAAATGCAGTCTCGGTGAGCATAATACATTAAAAAAAAAACTTTTTAACTTCTTTTTTGTGTATTATGTCTCTATCTAGCCAGTTTTTTTTTTGTATAAAGAATTTAGAAAAAGATGCCAAAACATCCTATTATTATCATCTTCGATCACAGAGTTAGAACATTAATGAAGGGATTTTTCTACCCACTGTTCCCTAGACAGATATGCATGAGCGATATGAACTGTAATCCCAGCAGATTACATTGAAAGGCACAGAATTTGCATCAAACAAGAGCCATGGTGATAATGCACACCAAATGTTAAAACAAGGGCAGATGGTTAGATGCATGGATGGGGATGGATGGATGGATGAACATACACTAGCTGGGAGCCTATTTTGTGTCCCTCTCTCAGTGTTTTAGATAAGGTATAGCAAATACCAAAAATGCCATGTGCTTTACAACTGGCAGCTCGTGCTGTGTTTGATTGCATGGCATTCTATAAACAACATTATAATGTGTGTCGTGACATTTGCATTAGGACATCCGGGTATCTGGAAATTCAGTTCCAGGAAAATGAAACATCTGTTCAGGTGCAGTTTTTCTAGCTAAGCTTTGTATGAACACTAAAGCTTCACAATCTCTAGAGTTTTTATGACGTAAATGTAGGTGGAAAAACAATGCTCTGTTTATTTAGTAAAAACTGGAATGGATTCCAGTTCTAATTTCCCAAAATATACCTTCCTATTAAATCCTTCCGTAGGAATTACAAAAGCAGTTGTAAAGAACAAACAGATGGGTGCAAATGCATACACACACACTGGATCTATTGCATTAATGTGGCTATTAATGAATTGCCATAGATGAGCGCAGTAGCAGATGGCAGGAGATCAGGCTGGCTTTGTCTTCCATGCGTGAGGTGCAACAACACTGCCTTGTCTCTGCTGCAGAAAGCTGCATTTTCTGATGCTAACATCTGGAAGCAATCTCACCAAACTCTACCTTGGTTGGAATGTCTCATCTCTGACGATGCACTGTTTCTTCTCCGGAACATGCTTCCAGACCTTGGGATCAGCCAGGTCCACCAGAGCTTTGGCGTTCAGGAGGCCAAACCCAAACCGACTGTTGACCATCAATCCAGCTCCGTTCCTTTTCCAGCCTGGGTTATTGGCCAGGGGGTCAAACTCAGACGTCCAAACCACCAAGTGCTGGAGGTCTCGCCAGGTGAGATCAGGACTAGGGTGGAGAGCAAAAGAATACATCCACATCTCTATTAATCGCACATCAAATTTGGTTAAGACATTACTCCCAAAAGATAATTTAAAATCATTATTGTGTAAAGCATCAAATAGACATTACAAAAAGTAGCTTCAGCAAGAAATATTTTATTTGATTCAACAGAATTTATTACACTTTTGGACCATGAGGGCGAGTAACCCTGACAGCAATATAGTGTCGGGTCAGATCCGGCCCACATCTGGTCTGCGTGTAATCCACATGAACCAGATGTGGGCCGGATCTGGGCCACATTATGTTGCTGTCTGGGAAATGATGAATGAATTTTAATTTTTGGGTGAACTATACCTTTAATGTTTTTTTTTATTTTTATGGAAATATAAAATTATTTTTTAAAGGTCCCATTTTTCGTGTTTTTTTGAAGCTTTGATTGTGTTTATAGTGTGCAATATAACATGTGTTCATGTTTCGCGTGTAAAAAAAAACAGTATTTTTCACATAATTTACTTATCTGTATACCGCTGTTTCCACTGTCATAAAAACGGGCTGATGACTTCCTTGTGAAGTCGCTCCTTCAGAAATGCGTAACGAGTTCTGATTGTGCCAGCGGTTCCTGTGTTGTGATTCGACAGCAGCTCTATGGCTCTGAGCGCACCTTGCCTGGAAAGGTCACGCCTCTTACCATAACGTGGAGATGCATGCACTCAGTGTTATTGTAAACATAGTTTTACATGTGGATTATAATTTTCGGAACCGAGTTAAACATAAATTGTAACCATTGATCTCTACGTACAGCGTCCCTGGGAAGGCCAAACAAAGGTGATTGGACTGCGGGATGAAAATAACAGCGTTTCGACGACATGGCGACAAACACACTCTATAAACGCAACTCTTGCTCTTCTCCGTGGAAGCGCAACAAGACCACGCCCCCTTTTTTGTGTATTCCTGTGGGCGGAGGTTAGTCAAAAACTGTTTTAGTGACGTCATTAAAGAAGGAAGTAGAGGGATGTAGTCCAAACTGGCCGTTCGATCGACTTCTGCTCGCTTGGCATTGAACTTTGAGCTTTAAAATTTTACAGATTTTATTTATACTCTAACAACAACATTACACACTAACTAAAGTTTGAAACATGGGATCACGAAGAACGGGACCTTTAATGAAATTATACTCTAAATAAGAAAATAAAACTGCCAGTAGGTGGTGATTTAGTCAATGAGTCATTCGTTCATTCGTTCATTAGTTCAAACGGCTGATGAATTCAGGAGTGAAGTAAATCCATTGAATCATTAGGCTTGTTGGACTTGAAGCGGCGCTGCACAGATTGATTGGTGTATGACATCAATGTACCGTGAGAACAATTAGAAAGCAGACGACTCCATCTGCTTTTGAATTGCTCTTGCAATACTTTGAAAACGCGGATTCAGAAATGAAATGCTGCTGCGTGTTGCTCAGTTCTGCTATGTCTTTATATTTTCATTGGCAAAATTGAGCAAAACAGACAATTTTGTATATAAAATAACACAATATTAACTTCTAATTAACTGAATTGTATAAAATCAGTATCACATTTGCACTCATGCTATTCTGGACAGAAAAACTGCACTCATGTGATATTGCACTTGTTGCTCATGTGATAACTATATCAATATGATGGAAATATGAGACAAAAACTCAAACAGGGGCATTTTTTTGCCCCTTTTATATATATATATATATATATATATATATATATATATATATATATATATATATATATATATATATATATATAAACTTTTAAACATTTTAACTAACTGAATATTGCTTGTTCCACGGCTAACCATATTTTAACCATATTCATACTTTTTAACTAAATACATTTAATAGTTTTCAAAATTAACAGACTTATGCTGATTCTAAACAACTGCATTTTGAAAGTATGATTATTTAAATAAAATAAAGTGTGAATAGTTATTAGTAACCTATGCCATGTTTTTTTGAATGCAGAAATCATACCTGTTTCTTAACTGTTTTGAGTATGACTGATAAATATGCATGACATTAAGTTTATTTTAAAAATGCAATTCAAATTGCTCATGTAATAATAATTAACTCTGAAAACCAATGTGAAACCAATGAAATTCTACAAATAAAACAACATACAAAATACAAGATGTTTGACATACTTTTGCTCCAAAGCCAGTGCAAATATTCCAGCAGCCAATGGGGCAGATGCAGACGTGCCAGTGTGTGTCTCTGTGCATTCATTGTGCAAATCGGCACTAGTCTGCAAGACAACCAGATAAAAGATTAAATGTCAACACAACAAACTCAATACAGAACAAGCAAACACACCAACCAAAAAAGACCCCAAACTGTCAGACAATCTATTTTTATTAGTTCTGTCAAATCGATTAATTGCATCCAACATAAAAGATTGTGTGTGTGTGTATATATATATATATATATATATATATATATATATATATATATATATATATATATATATATACAAACAATTCAGACTTCAGACATTTGATACAAAGGAAACCAAAAGCAATATAAAAATTGAGACCACAAGAGCAAGAAAACGTATAAGTGAAGACTCACTATTCTCTGGTCCGTGTAGTCTCCACTGCTGTAGGCCGTGGCCAGCGTAGAGGAGCATTTCTCAGCATACCATGGAGACAAACCCTGCTGAGACGCGCTGCTGATGGAGATTGTGTACAGGCTGTCTGTGTATCCATCACAATCACAGTTGTCGCCCTGACGCCCACCGTTACCGGATGCCCAGACGAAAATGGAGCCCTTCCCACCACGCCCCTATGGTAAAAACAATTATTTTGAGATTATTAGATTATAATGGGTTTGTGTTAAGAGTTACACGCCATAAGCACAATGCATTAGCTGGGTGGTTGCTAGGGTGTTCGGTTTGGGTGCTCTTTCGATTTGGTCCAGTTCCCACACTTCGTACCTTCTGGATACCGTACTCAAAAGCTTTTTGAGCCAGACGCCCGGGCCCCTCCACGGTCTTTCCGTCATCATTAGGGCCCCAGCTAGCACTGTAGATGTCCACATGGTCAGGGTTAAAGCCGATAGAACTGGCTTCAATGGCATCTGTCACGATTCCATCTAGCATTCGTATTCCTGCAGGTGGGAGGCACAAAAGATGACCTTCATGAAGAGGACAAAAAAATCTACTGCACAAGTGTTTGAATGGTGATGATTAAATGTGCTGCTGATGTTATGATTCACTAAAGCTTATATGTCCAAGTGGACATGGACAGGTGGATTATGAACATGTATGACTGGTTGTACGGGTCAGTGCTGTTATGTAATCATGCTATCATCTCATTGTTGCTGGATACAAACACCTGACTGGTAAAACCAGAGAACTAAAGATACCAAAAGTGAACAAACACAGCGTGACAACACACACCTCCCACTTTGGAGTTGTAGGCCACTCCGACGCCACATTTGTTGTTGTCTGCTTGCATGGCAATCTCTCCAGCACATCTGGTACCATGCCTGAGGGCATACAACAGAGAATAGGGTTACAATTCAGTTCAATCCAAATTTAATATAGCTGGCATGTTCAAAACCCAGTATATCTAAATTTGTAGACCAACACAGATTTGCAAACATGGTTACTGAGGGGACTGGTATGTTGTTGCTAGAGTCTTAGTGGTTTTTAGGGCATTACTACACTCTTTGGTATTCTGGATGGCTGCTAGGTGGTTGCTAGGGTGTTCTGGCTGGTTGCTAGGTGGTTGTTATTGTGTTCTGGGTGGTTGCAAGATAGAAGATCTGTGTTTGGTTGTCGCTAGATGGTTGCTAGTGTTCTGGATGGTTGCTAGGTGGTTGCTAGGGCGTACTGGATTGTTGATAGGTGGCTTCTAGGGTGTTCTGGGTGGTTGCAAGATAATTGCTACTGTGCTTTGGTGGTTGTTAGATGGTTCTGGGTGGTGGTGTTCTGTTTAATGCTAGTGTTCTGGGTGGTTGCTAGGGTGTTCTGACTGGTTGCTAGGTGGCTTCTAGGGTGTTCTGGGTGGTTGCTCTATGCTTGTTATTGTGTTCTGGGTGGTTTCAAGATAATTGCTACTCTGCTTTGGTGGTTGTTAGATGGTTGTTAGTGTTCTGGGTGGTTGCTATGGTTTTCTGACTGGTTGCTAGGGTGTTCTGGTTGATTGCTAGGTGATTGCTAGGGTGTTCTGGGTGGTTGCTCTATATTTGTTATTGTGTTCTGGGTGGTTGCAAGATAATTGGTACTGTGCTTTGGTGGTTGCCTGATGGCTGTTAGTGTTCTGGGTGGTTGCTAGGTGGTTGCTATGGTTTTCTGGCTGGTTGCTAGGGTGTTCTAGCTGGTTGCTAGGTTGCTTCTAGGGTGTTCTGGGTGGTTACTATATGGTTACTGTGTTCTGGGTGGTTGCAAGATAATTGCTACTGTGTTTTGGTTGTTGCTAGATGTGTTCTGGGTGGTTGCTAGGGTGTTCTAGATGGTTGCTAGGTGGTTTCTAGGGTGTTCTGGGTGGTTGAGATGGTTGCTAGTGTTCTGGATGGTTGCTAGGTGGTTGCTAGTGTTCTGGGTGGTTGCTAGGTGGTTGCTAGGGTGTTCTAGATGGTTGCTAGGTGGTTTCTAGGGTATTCTGGGTGGTTGAGATGGATGCTAGTGTTCTGAGTGGTTGCTAAAGGGTTTCTGACTGGTCCAAAACATATTTATCTTTATTAGATGTTTTTAACCATTTAATTGTCTGCCAAGTGAAAATAATAAATCTTTTCTCAAGAAGCCATATGATTTGAGACATCATGTCCATGCACTTTGGGTTGGTGGTTTGTATATGCCTTATCCTGAGTGTAAGCAATATAAATAATGATGCTACTGTAGTTTTAGCAATCACCAATAATATATGTAATAATTACAGTGAAAAACAGTACTCATGACTGATGTCAAAAATTAGACTAACAATGGATAACTGTTGAATAACATTACATTTTGCAGGGAATAATATGCCAAAAATGATTATAATTGTGCTTGATCCTGAAAATGGTTAATGATTATATGCCTTTGTAATTCCTTCGTAATAACCATCATTCGAAACACCAATGAGCCTGTTGATGCATTTTACACAGTGCAGACAATTATAGCAAAGCACCTTGAGCACAGGTGACAAAAGAATATGTTGACATGGGCAGCGAAAGAATGAGCGAGCTTGCGTGTGCCTTTTCAAGAGCATAATTATGAGTGTTTGTTTGTGAGTGTGTGTGTGTGTGTGTGTGTGTGTGCGCGTGAGCAAAAAAAAAAAAAAAAAAACTATAGCTGGCACAGTATGAGTCATTCACTGGTTCACTGGCATGGACACAACCACATGGAGACAAAATAATGCGTGTTTCTATTTTCATGACCACTTATTTTTCTGTTTCAAAGCTTCTTTTTCACTATTAATTATTAAATAACACATCAATTACTGCAATTGCATATGCTCCCTGACCTGTAGGCAAATGTAAACAACTTCAATTTGACATGTTTCCTGAGGCACTAATGATGTGGCACTGAAAAACAAAACCGCAAAGATGTCATCTGCATGCGTATATGAAGCAAAAAACACACTAGAAGATATATGTATGTTTGCTTCATGTGTCTTTTATTTCTATGTATGCTTTTCTCATGTTATTTATATATAAATGACTTAAAGTACTGGTAATATATTGATTAAGTTATCTACAGTACAGTCCAAAAGTTTGGAACCACTAAGATTTTTAATGTTTTTAAAAGAAGTTTCGTCTGCTCACCAAGGCTACATTTATTTAATTAAAAATACAGTAAAAAACAGTAATATTGTGAAATATTATTACAATTTAAAATAACTGTGTACTATTTAAATATATTTGACAAAGTAATTTATTCCTGTGATGCAAAGCTGAATTTTCAGCATCGTTACTCATCGTGTCACATGATCCTTCAGAAATCATTCTAATATGCTGATTTGCTGCTCAATAAACATTTATGATTATTTTCAATGTTGAAAACAGTTGTGTACTTTTTTTTTTCAGGATTCCTTGATGAATAGAAAGTTCAAAAGAACAGCATTTATCTGAAATACAAAGCTTCTGTAGCATTATACACTACCGTTCAAAAGTTTGGGGTCAGTAAGAATTTTTATTTTTATTTTTTTGAAAAGAAATTAAAGAAATGAATACTTTTATTCAGCAAGGATGCATTAAATCAATCAAAAGTGGCAGTAAAGACATTTATAATGTTACAAAAGATTAGATTTCAGATAAACACTGTTCTTTTGAACTTTCTATTCATCAAATAATCCTGAAAAAAAATATTGTACACAAATATTTTGTACAATTGTACACATTAAATGTTTCTTGAGCAGCAGATCAGCATATTAGAATGATTTCTGAAGGATCATGTGACACTGAAGACTGGAGTAATGATGCTGAAAATTCAGCTTTGCCATCACAGGAATAAATTACTTTGTGAAATATATTCAAATAGAAAACAGTTATTTTAAATTGTAATAATATTTCACAATATTACTGTTTTTACTGTATTTTTAATTAAATAAATGTAGCCTTGGTGAGCAGACGAAACTTCTTTTAAAAACATTAAAAATCTTAGTGGTTCCAAACTTTTGGACTGTACTGTATCTATCTATCTATCTATCTATCTATCTATCTATCTATCTATCTATCTATCTATCTATCTATCTATGTGCACACATCAGTAATTTTTGTCATTTATTTAAGCTTTCCTCTGTTAATATTTAATATATTATTTAATATATTATATACTGATATATATATATATATATATATATATATATATATATATATAATTTGATTAATTAAATCATTTATTAAAAAAAATAATAATACATTTATTATGCATATGCATATATGCACTTTGATTACAAATTGTAGTAGATGTGCATGGATTCTGATCCTCTTATGTAAGACAGCTCAAGTGATGTGTGTACCATTGGAATGGATTACACTCGTTCCCTGATGGAGAACAGACCTTCTCAGATCAGACCTACTGACACTGTCAGTTCTCTTTCATAGCAGCTTAAAGATGGAAAGCATTGCCAGCCTGGTCTAATTCTCCCTGAACAGATTTAGTATGATGTTAAATAAATCTGCAAATCTCTTTAAAGAGGGCAGAAAAGTACTATGCCATTCTGAGGTTTGTAACATTTTCCAGTCACTTATCAGTTTCCTTATCGCTGTATGTGGTGCGTAACATAATTGAAAGGTTAAAGACTTTGGAAAATCTGTGCTTTTCAAGTGTGGATCAGCAGTTATGATCCTAAGGTCTCTTAAGATATTCAGTTCATTCATCTGGAGAAATCAAAGAGTATAGAGATTCATTCACTCACTTGTTTTCATTGGTGGAGTCGTATCTGGGGAAGGGATCAGGATCATTGTCGTTAAAATCATAGCTAGCAGCAGGATCCTACATCGAGGAGAGCAGAAAATGAGGGTTTGAATGGTTGCGGATTTTTTTTTCTAGCATACACAAATGTTAACACTGTCATGATGACTCTCGGGAGATTGGTATGATAACAGAGATTGGCATGGTAATGGATATGGCAATGTTAATGTATTTGGTCTTGGTGGAATAGATCTGCTACGCTGTTGCTGCTGCAGAGCAAGTACCGAGACTTGCTACTGCCAATACATTCACAAACATTGCTGTTAAGACATGCTGCTGCTGCACATGTAACATACATGAATTAACTCCAATAGCAGGTGGAGCTGGGGAAGGAGGAGGGTTCTGAAAGTAAGCTGCATACTGCTAAAAGCAACACTACCGGTATTTGTTCAAATGTTGAACGCAGCTCATTGGCAATGCAATGGCAACCAATCAGCTGTGGTATGTAGATAATGATGTGATCGCTACCAAATGAGTTAAAGACCTGTCAGCCTGCGCCATATAGAGTTTCATGCCAGAACTAGGTAATAGTATCAGTATGTTGCAGAAAGATGTGGCTTAATGGGAAGGGAGATTTTACAGCTATGTTTGGAATAGTAGCACACTACTCTTACTGTTTCTAATTAGACTGAACTGCATTGAAACATTTTACTAGAGCTGTCAAATCAATTAATCGCATCTAACATAAACGTTTGTAAATATATGTGTGTATACTCTCTCTCTCTCTCTATACATATACATATTTATTTAACTATTTATTATAAAATAGTTAGTTCCTGTCCTTGATTCTGATTGGTCAACAGCTGTGTTTTATTCACGATAAAACACGGCCATTCAACTTTACCCAACGGTTCTGTGTATCACTACACAACACCCTTAGCAACCACTCTCAGCAACGTAAACTATGTTCTCAGTTGATATTGTTCATTGATGCTTACTGTATTATGTAGAAGAGTATTGTGAGAAAGAGATTGAGTGAGCGAGTTTATTCAGATTTATCATTCAGATTCAACATTTTCCTTCAGGTCAGTCCTATGTTTATAATAAAAAATCTGTTTAAATGTCTGACGTATTATCTTGTCCTTTTAACAGTTAAGGGGTTTTCCCATGACTGACAGCGCTAATCAAAGCATTTGTCAGTTGCGTCTTGTTGTGTGTTCACAACAATTCAGTCTTTTCAATATAAAAGTCTTTGCTACTGACTGACACACTCATAAAGACAGTCTTTGCCGCCATCTAATGGCGTAATAATGTAACTTCTGTTGCTGTTCACGGTCAGGGACTATTTTTTCCAGCGGAAGGAAAGCTTTTATTGAAAGTTTACTTAATGAAAGTTGCAATGATACATATTTTTGGCTTTAATATTTGTATTGTGTGGTAACCATTTTATAAAAGCATATATATATATATATATATATATATACAAAAGTTTATGTTAGATGCGATTAGTTGTGATGAATCAATTTGACAGCACTAATTTTTACGCAAAATTGGAAAAAATTACTGAATGCTCAATGTAGAAATCCTAATGAGTTCATGTGACAATATTTATGCATTATGCATACTCTTTTACATTTATTTAAAAAAAATTGTAAGTATTATGCACAAATTTGCACACTATTAAGACTCTAACACATGAGTCTGTATTAAGCGGTCACACTTGCCAGGGTTTCTTTTTGTTGAGTGCTGTTTGTAAACAAGCCAACAGCAGAGTGACAGCTGATGCTACTCTGTACTCATATCCTAATAAGAGACAGATGTTTGATATTATCCTATGATTTATGAGTTGTCTCTATTGCAAAAAAGCAATGCTGGGCCCACTGCAGTCTTATGTAAATGGCACACATTCAGACCGAATTTTTTAAATAGCTTTGAATGAGCGAGCGAGATTTTTGTTTGTGACCTTCTATACTGGAAGTCCTCATCAAATGGCTTTGCTCTAGTCGTGGTAGGTGTCACTATGGATAATCCTCTGCACAGTTGAGGGGGTAGGTGTTGGCATGGAAACAACGGCGCAGAGGTTTACGGATGGTAGTCGAGTAGGCATGCCATGACGACACACTTACATAGTTAGGGTATATGTCGGTGTGGTTCCACTCCAGGCCATCATCTAACACGGTGATGACCACTCCTTTGCCCGTGATGCCCTTCTTCCAGACAGGGATCACGTGTAGATCCAATTTGGGGAGGGATGAAGATGTCCGGGTGTCTTGCTGGAAGGGGAGGATGAGGAAAGACAGTTTAAGTGTACTGAGTGAATATGTGAGTAATTCAGCGTCATATACATGAGTGCCACTCCTCTCAACCTCTTCACAAAGACAAAAGCCTCTTCGTATGACACATCCACTGACCCTTCCAACAAAAGCTGCTTGCTTGAAAATGAAAGCTGGCGATGTAATCACCCAGGCTGACCTTTTGGTTTGTGGAGACTATTTTCAGTCCATACTAGACCATGATGGGATTTTTTCTTTTTGACCGATAATCAAATATCAGAGAGCTGCTGAGCAGAGTTGGGAAATACAGTCTACTAGTATATAAAATGAAGCTAAACTCAGTTATGTCAAATGTATTAACAGTGGGGTTACCATCTGATTACTAGCATAGCTGTTTTAATTGGATAAATATGATTTTATTCATTATAGTTGATTGAATCTTTGATTCTGTTCAACAAAATGACTCAGATTAGTTCATTGATTCAATCAGCTCTTTCTGTAGTTTACATCATATAGAAAGTGGTCACAAATTAATGTCTATTTGAGCATTTTGAGTGAGCTAGAGAATCATTCATGCAGATTTTTTTCAAAATCCTTGTATTGCTCTAAAAAGTGTTGTGTCTACAAATCTGAGACTCAAAGAAAGAGACTCAAGAAAGTGTTTTAAGCAGCACTGACAAAGGAGATCTGTTATTTTTGTCAACTTCTCATGGGAGCCCTATTATGACATAAAAGTCAAATTATGACATATGTCCAAATTTTGTGACTATTAGATAAAAAGTCAAAATTATGAGTCATACTTATAGAATATATCATAATTATGACAAAGAAATTCAGCTTTTTGTAAAAGACTTTTCTCATAATTTAAACTTTTTATCTCATTAGTATGACTTAGTATCTCTAATTTTGACATTTACGATTTATTAAGCATTTTTTAATGTGGCAGAAATGGGCTTCCATAACTTCTGGCTTGTTAAACTAAAGAGAGGGTGGGGGAAAGACAAAAATAGCCTAGTTAACTACAAGCTTCAACAATGCCTCATCCATTAATCGACAAACAACAAGTTCCAGTCTGTTTGCTCACAACGCAGACATCTAGTTCAATTTGTGCAGACCTAAAACACCTACTCAATTAGAGAAGGGGCGTATTCACTCTGTATGCTTGTGCCACACATCCTAGGCTATTTTCCTAGAATTACTCTGGCTGGCAAGAGCTATTAACTGCTTCACAAAGCACTTACAAATCAGTGCATGGAAATTTATGAAACTGATTTGCTCACTAAAAAAAAAATCACTTTATTCAAGAAGTAGCTGTTCGCAACCGAAACACAACTATAGTGTATATGTATGTAGGCTATATGATGTATATAGTTATGTATCAATGCTTCCCAAAGCATAAAAGTGAAAGGAAAAAGGACAGAGATGAAGAAAGGGGTCTGTGATCTGCTCACAAATTATGCATAGACGCTGCAGTAACACTACCATGAAGCATGACTCATAGCTGAGGTCTCACTCTGGAAAGACAGGAGGGGGAAGGGGGAGAGAAAGAGACGACCCACTACACATGACGCCTCTGCCACATAGCACAATCATAGCCAGCATAACCTCAGGAGGGCTGTAAACCCCACAGCTGAAGTCCACGTCACTGATTTGCTACCTTTATAACACCTTTAAGTGAGTCAAGAAGTTTTACTGGGCGTCTCATATATCGGCAGGTGCATAAACTCTCATTGCCTCTAAAGAGATGCAGTCAAATGCAGTGATACATCTAAAAATGTTAGATGCAGTACCACACAGAATATGAATAAAACCACACAGTGTTCTCAGTTCAGAGAAGAAAAAGGATATGATATGAGTCATGTCTTTAATTGAATTATCAGCAGTCCTCTCTGGTGAAATGCAATCCTTTCACCGAGCTGCCTTTTTCCTCCATAAATCCATAACCTTCTTTTCTATCTACCCTTTCATCTCCTAAGATTGAACGTCATTCTTTCTTTCCCTTTTTAACCACCTGCCTTCTCTGCATCATCGCTCAAAGTGACCAATGGAGCACAACGACGACCGCCCACTTTTCAGCAGCCTTGGTTTCTGAAGCATTTTCTCCTGTTCATTTTCTCTACAGGGATTTCAAAAGAGTCTGGAATAAAGATTTAGAAGCTAACCAAACCTCTGAGATGAATCAAAATATTACGAACTTTAATTTTAATTAAAAAACTAAAAAAAAAACAGACTACTGTTTATTAGCTAATAAATTAAGCATTTCTTGAAGCGAATGACATAATTGAATCAGTTCATAATATACATCTATATAATATTATAAACATAATATTATAGAATTGTGTGTATATATATATATATATATATATATATATATATATATATAATTTTTTATATATTTGAATTTTTAGCTACATATATATGTAGCTAAAAACTCAAATATATATATAAAAAAATAAAATTCAAATAAATTGAACTATATAGTAGGGAAACAACTATGTCAATGACTTATGGGTGTGAGAGGTCACTTCTGAGCACAATTTACGTTTATCGGTTGCACAGAATTCAGCAATTTATCATTATTTATAGTAAAAATGATGTTAAAAATCACACAAAGTTGTGGCTTCTACAGTAGCTTATACCATCACTTTATAACCTCTGAGCTCATGTTAGGTCTGTTTTGAAAGTTTCATACATTACTGTTAAAAATCAAATGAATGAGATTTTTAGTTGCAGTCTATTATACAACAACATGAACTTGAACAATGCAATAAGATGCATCTTTTTCCCTTTTCACTAAAATTCAATGTATTTCATTTTTGCAAGGCAGCAGCTATTTGCAATAGATGCTATTTACACTAAGTGACAATAGCAGCATTTTCTTAGCGATATGCTATTTACACTATGTGAAAATAGCGATAGACTGTATTTACACCATGTAAAAGTATCAGTTCTTTGCAATAAGAGTAAATAGTAATTAGATGTTATCTATACTTTATATTGGCAGATACTATTTGCATCTCAGTATTTTTGTACATTAACAGGATGCAATAATATCATAGAGTGTAAATGATTATATTTATTAAAATGAATAAATGGATGCTGCCTTGTTGGGAGAATTAAAACCCTCCCTACACCTTCCACTAACCCCACCCAATAAACACTTTTAATATTATTAAACACTTTTTCGCAGCTTATTTCCACTTTTAGAACATTATTTTCATTTTTATTGAAAATAAATGTGAGCTCGGCAAATGGCGGACTCGAGCCCGTGTCGATCACGTTAAAGGCCAGGACTGTGAGCCTTACTCGCTACTGCTGCACCACCGAAGACATCAAATTCTGAGTGGTCCAAACACACATTGGTGGGCGGAGCTAGTGTAAATAGCGTTTGCCAACAAGGGACACTATTTGCACTAAGTGTAAATAGATACTCCGTTTTTGCAAATATTCACTTTAAGCTTTTTAGTCTCATGAGTTGATTCTGAACAAACGGAGAGGCTGACAACAGTTAATGAGCTAAATTTAGTGACAGGCACAGTTTAAAATAAGAACTGGGCAGGAACTTCATGAGCAATTAGGTTAAGAGGTGGCGGAGCTCACACAAACATGCTCGACACATGAATAAAGAGGTTTAGTAACTTGTTGAGGCAAAAAAGAACAAAAGGTCATTGGCAGTTAATGCCACCGCTAAATTGCGTTTTAGAATAAAATGTTTGTCCAAAAAATTAATCCCTCAGTCGGAAATGCAAATGGATGTTTTCAATTTGATTAGAGTGACTTGCTATATAAACCATGAGCTGTGATCCATATTAGAGCCAGCTGAATCCATTCCCATCTGTGACTGTACGGAAGCCATTCTCTGGCATTAAGAGCTTGGCTTCCATAAGATAAACCCATCAATCCATTGTGTTTCAGTAAATTGGTACTAATGTGTGATTGGCTCATCTGTTGTTTGGGATTAAGGAGCGTTCTCCTTTACAATCTCATTTTTGTTTAGCCATACTATGAGCTCTGAAACCTTAAAAACTCTGGGCTTCAATAGTGCGCCAGTCCAGAGGGACGACTGACCCAGTAATGAAGGCCTACAGACAGGAAATGTAATACACCAGAGAGGATTGTTACAATGGCTTTTACAACAAAGCCGTTTGTTGATATTAATGGGTTCCGCATTTGAGCACATAAGTCCATCGTTTCTATTGGAAATTGTTTTTTTATTGAGAACACACAAGCCTTTTAAGTCAAACCTACTGTGATCTGAGGTTTCTAAGCAGTGATATATAACACAAGTAGACGAGTTAGTGTGATTTCATCTTCCACCAAATGACTAAGTTGCTGTTACCATGGAAAGGAGAATTAGAGAAAACACCTTAGCACTGGCCACCCACTCCTATGAAACACTGCAAAGTTTCCCTACGTTCTCAAACTATTTATAAATATTGGATCATTTTGATATTTTTGATATATTTTTACTAGTGGGTGCAGGACACTATAGTTCATTTATGTAAGTGAGGATAGCAAAATAAAGTAAACTGTGACATATTATACCCAAAAATTCTTCATATAGTGGACTACCAGTAAAACTGATAAAAATTTGGAACCAAAAATTATTCAGACACTTTGACCTGACCATGTTTTGCTCAAGTGTTATCTGACAAAATTAAGATAAAATTTTTCTGATACAGTTTAACTCTGAGATCTTGTCATATTTTAATACCATTTTTTTAAACTATAATGAAAAAACTGTATTAATGAATGAAATGTTCAAGATGTCTGAATAAATTTTGGTTTGACTGTATATATATATATATATATATATATATATATACATACAATATATACACATACACACACACACACACATATATATATACATACTTTTATTTCAGATATTATGTCACGACTACACTTGACAGCACTAATATACAGTATATATATATATATATATATATAATCTGTGTGTGAGTGATATTTAATACTTATAATCAATGATTTGTAAATATATTTATTGTTTCTGATTTAATTACATTATTCACAATGCTTTATGGGATGAATCGTTCATTCTCTCATAAAAGAGGTGGACACCATAAAAAATGTTTTTCGAAGTTGTAACTTAGAGAAGATTAGAGTATGTTTTACTAGAAAATACTATTTCAGTCATTCTACTTCAAAATGTAATATTAAATTCAACTGATATTTGCCATTTCTTTGTAATTCTTTGTGAAATTTACTAGCAAATTCTGAGTGAAAATAATTTCAAAGTAAATCATATACACTTTTTTTTTTTAGTGAAGTACACAGTCTTGGAATTTTGTCTTTTTTTCTGACTTTCAAATACATTTTTTTTGCTTATTCATTTCAGTTGGTTCAAGGTTTAGAACTTTAAAATGAGGAAAATGAATGGGGAAAAAACCCCTCTGGAATCAATGCCTGAAAATGTTACAGAGCAAAAGAAAATCAAACACCGCCTTTGACAAAGAACAATTAAGATGTTGAGACTCACTAGATACCACTGTTGGTTCCACATGGGGTCGTCGAAGAGTTTGTCCACCGAGCAGTCCCTGCATTCTGTCCCCAGTGGGGCACGTTTGGCCCTTCGCTTCTCATACTGCTGTTCGGCCCAAGACACCTACAGGAGAAGCCACAGGTGCCATTCAGAACCATTTAGTGGTGACCGAAAGTCCAAAACATTTATTTTTTCATCTCCCTCATCAAAAGCATATTTGAAATGTTGCGAATAGTAATTATTTATTCTTTGGGAATATCATGCTATTAAAACGTCAAACCTGAAAAAACATGACATAAGCCTATGATGTCTCAGAGGGGTTTTTGAATAAATGGCCATTTTACTATCATGTACCGTACATAGATTGAAAGCAGTGCAAGAGGTTTCGTAAAGCCTCGTACCCTGTCATCTTCCGACAGACGTTTGGTGATATGATCCGCACTTCTTTTGGTCCTGCTAGGGTGATTGTGCCGCTTGAATAAATAATGGTTTTCCAGTGCCCCAATCTGCAGACAAATGAAAGAGAGAATTGACTGAAGAGAATTGGTTCATATTGGGAGCTAAATTAAGCCTGGTCATAATGACGCAGTTCCCATCTGTCTGGTCTAGTCGGCCTGAAGCTACTTCACAAAAAAATAGACTTATTAAAAATGCCTAGCAGCTTACTTGGGTTTCCTTGGGTTTCTTTACATGTATAAAACATTCTTCTAAGAGAACTATATGACACAACAGGTGAATTTTTAATTATATAGGCTGACACTGTGACACAACTGAATTATAGCAAATGAATATAGTATTTTATTGCTATTATTGCATTAAATGCTTAAAGAAAAAAAAAATCAGATGAATTCTGATGTTAGATCTAACAGACAACTATTTAGATTATAAAACATAATAACAACAAGTATCCTAGTTGCAAAGCACATTCAGCCATCACCCAGCAGATGCCTTAGTGTTTAATGGTTAAGCATATGTTCTGGCAACTGAATAAACACATTTTCTACTGCACATTCATATCGACAGAACAGAACAAATACGATCTGGCAAAGCAACAGTGTTGCTATGAATAAATGCATTAGCTACACAATATAATTGCATGCAACACTGATGCAAGGTAGAGTCAGATGTGTGTGAGGCAAGTGTTTTACCCTGGAAGAAACAGTGTTTGGTGTGACTTACCTGTCGGACTAATTCGTATCCGAGCTCGTCGGCGATGGATCGCGCATTGTGGGCTCCTCCTGGAATCTCCACCGCCCATTCGTTCAGATACTGTCTGTCCACAGCTGAGGACACCAGCGCACAGAACAGAGCAAGAACACTGCACAGCAACATTGGACGACATCTTTCTTCCATTTCAAATCAATTACAACCACTTAAATTTGATCTGGATGATCACGATGAATACAAAACAGTTAAATAGAAATAAGTTAACAAATAAATACAGAATATGTAAACACAAGAAATATCAGTCCAGCTCCGAAAGCCTTCCTTCTAAAACGTTATATTCTCCTCTTAATTCTGATGCAGTCTGAGCGAGTAATTGAACGCGCATGGAGAGCCACCAATGAGGGAGTCGTAGAAGGGGAAGGGATGTTTACACGTCAAATTACGAACCGCTCTGACGTCAATTTCTACCTGGGGTAGGATGCTCGGGTCCCGGGGGAGTCGGGCGGGGTGAATTGCGCATGAAAGCGGAGGGGAATGCTTCTCTATAAATAGCCGACGACCATTATTACGCTTAGGAATAGAGCTGGAATTGAAGCTTTTGTTAGAACGTTTACACGGGCAATTCTGCTCTTATGTTCGTGAAACCCTCATAGAGGAGGTTCTAGAACTGGGCTAGATTTTATAACTCTCGCTGTATGGTCTACATCTGTTCAAATCAATATCTCATTCGCCTAATAGACTAGCAGATATATACTAAGTTAAGGATATATCTTATAAGTAAGACTAAATTAATTAGAAGGGAACGGCTGTTCAGTAATAGTTAAATAGTTGACGTAACTGTCTGCGTCATGATGAGAACGTTTCAGCACCGCAGCTCTGGACAGCTCCACTACACGCGCTGCTTGTGCAAAAATTCACAATATCCATATTAAACACCAATGATATGCATTCTCATGCAGAAATCTGGCAACATGTTAAACGGGTTTTGTAAATTTGTAGTTCAGATATGTCACACGCGTCTATCTATCTAACGTCTGACTGACTATCTATCTATCTGGCGACACAGATAGATAGATAGATAGATAGATAGATAGATAGACAGTCAGTCAGATTAGATAGATGATAGATAGATGATTGATAGATAGATAGACAGACAGAAAGGTCAGACGATAGTCAGTCAGATGATAGATACACAGATAGAAAGATAGATAGTCAGATGATAGATAGATAGATACACAGATAGAAAGATAGATAGTCAGTCAGATGATAGATAGATAGATAGATAGATAGATAGATAGATAGATAGATGCACAGATAGAAAGATAGACAGTCAGTCAGACAGACGATAGATAGTCAGTCAGATGATAGATACACAGATAGAAAGATAGTCAGTCAGATGATAGATAGATAGATAGATAGATAGATAGATAGATAGATAGATAGATAGATAGATGATAGATAGATGCACAGATAGAAAGATAGACAGTCAGTCAGACAGACGATAGTCAGTCAGATGATAGATACACAGATAGAAAGATAGATAGTCAGACGATAGACAGACAGATAGACAGTCAGTCAGATGATAGATAGATAGATAGATAGATAGATAGATGATTGATAGATAGATAGACAGAAAGTCAGTCAGATGATAGATAGTCAGTCAGATGATAGATACACAGATAGAAAGATAGATAGTCAGTCAGATGATAGATAGATACACAGATAGATAGACAGTCAGTCAGACGATAGACAGTCAGATGATAGATACACAGATAGAAAGATAGATAGTCAGTCAGATGATAGATAGATAGATAGATAGATAGATACACAGATAGAAAGATAGACAGTCAGTCAGACGATAGATAGTCAGTCAGATGATAGATACACAGATAGAAAGATAGTCAGTCAGATGATAGATAGATAGATAGATAGATAGATAGATAGATAGATACACAGATAGAAAGATAGACAGTCAGTCAGATGATAGATACACAGATAGAAAGATAGTCAGATGATAGATAGATAGATACACAGATAGAAAGATAGACAGTCAGTCAGACGATAGATAGACAGTCAGACAGACAGACGATAGACAGTCAGTCAGATGATAGATAGATAGATACACAGATAGATAGATAGTCAGTCAGACGATAGATTGACAGTCAGTCAGACGACAGATAGATAGATAGATAGATAGATAGATAGATAGATAGATAGTCAGACAGAAAGATGATACAGATACAGTCAGACGATAATCAGACAGACAGACAGATATACAGATAGTCAGTCAGACGAGAGAGAGAGAGAGAGAGAGAGAGAGAGAGAGAGAGAAAAGGCTTGGTTTAAAATAAAAACATGAAATACCATTTTCAAAAAAAAAAAAAAAAAAAAAAAAACTTTTGACATCATATTTCGATGAGTTTACACAACTTAACAGTGTTTAAATAATGATTATCAAGTGTTAGTCGTGAACAATGCTTTTTCATAAAAACGTCCAAATATGTAATATTTTTAAAACACTTACTGACCTTGAGACTGTTATATGGGGTCCTGCAATGTTTTCTTCTCACGTGACAACAAAATGGCTTCCTTCGTGTTGTAGATTTGGCAGACTGATAGGCTGCTTTCCAAATATTAATATTTTAAAATAAATAGTTAAGTAATATAATGTGAATAAACTAAATGACATCATCAAAAATACCTCGAAACATGAATAATAAGAAGAAAAGGGTAAGAAATATACATTCACATTATATTTTTATGTAGGCTAATCTTGTTTTATAGGCTGCATAATATTCATAACTCACATATGAGGGAGGAAAATGACAAGATGTTGTAAACACGAAAATATAAACATTTTAAAACATTATAATGGACAATATATAACATATCAACAAATTGTTATGCAATATCATGCATGTATGAACACGGTTGTAGTAAAAAATGTGGTCCACAGAATCATTCCCACCAGCTACAGCCCTGTGTATGAATATCAAGAAGATCGTGAAGAGAAAAGCAACAAGCCCTCATGAATATTCGCACAGATTTATTCAGTAAATGTCACAATGACCCAGACAGACAGAGCGACCAAATGAAGCTCAGTCCACTCCAGACGAACACGAGGCGCAGTGTGTCGTGCCAAAACAAGTGCTTTTATCAAAGAGAGAGGCTGAAATCGTGAGAGTTTGAGCATGTTGAGACAGACACCGGTCTCTTTTGATGTCAGCATCTTTTGTTTTGTGCCACAGGTCCATGTGTCTCATGGAGTTTAAAGCTGTGCCACTCTTGTGCTCCCGCCTACACTTTTGCTCTTGTCTCTGAATAGACTGTGTTGTCCTGTCAGATGCATCTCTGTGTCAGATGTATTTAGATGCCTTTTACGTGGATTCGGAAAAAAACAAGGCAACTTTAAAATAACCATTATTAAGAACATTGGGTTTCACTTTATAAAATGCGGTCATTTCGTGCACGCCAGCGCAATCTTTATTCTTCAGCTTTTTACCGGTTTACCTACCTGAGTCCAGGCGACTGAAGCATTTCCGGGTAAATACAAATGGAGAGTGGGGCTTGGTTCTACCTTATGCATCCTCAAGTGAAGTCAAATATTTACGCGTTCCGAGCACACGAATGACTAAAAAGTGTTTACAAATGGAAAAATCAAAATTTTAGATGCCCAAAACTTTTAGTTGTGACGTTGAAAGGGGCCTGTTGATGTGCAACATGGCGGCAAATAAGGCATTCCTTTTTCAGCAGCTTTAAGCTTAGAAATACTATTTTTTACACGTCATAAAACTTGAAACAACTTAAACAAATCATATGTTATTAACTTACCTATAATAAAGATATTAAATAAAACTTCAATCTCTTTGGTTTGCATAAAAACGTTATGTGTTTTGGTAGGCCTAATATTACTGCTTAAAGACAACAATTAATCACTCACCTTATTGCCTATTATATATAAATGAGAGAGATCAAATAAAATATATATTATTTATTTCATATCCATATTATTTTTCCAACTTGTGACGTCATAACACAGGAGCTTCCACTCCAGCAGGAAATTGATCCATTTAAGTTAGGCAGGGGTCCTTCATTCTCTTGATTGCATGAAATAGCTTATGCATTAGTTTAGTTAAAGTTAAAGGTGCCCTAGAATTAAAAATTGAATTTATCTTGGCATAGTTGAATAACAAGAGTTCAGTACATGGAAAATACATACAGTGAGTCTCAAACACCATTGTTTCCTCCTTCTTATATAAATCTCATTTGTTTAAAAGACCCCCGAAGAACAGGCGAATCTCAACATAACATCATTAATATGTACACCCCCAATATTTGCATATGCCAGCTCATGTTCAAGGCATTAGACAAAGGCAGGCAGTATTAACGTCTGGATCTGTGCACAGCTGAATGAACAGACTAGGTAAGCAAGCAAGAACAATAGCGAAAAATGGCAGATAGAGCGATAATAACTGACATGATCCATGATATCATGATGTTTTTAGTGATATTTGTAAATTGCCTTTCTAAATGTTTAGTTAGCATGTTGCTAATGTACTGTTAAATGGGGTTAAAGTTACCATCGTTTATTACTGTATTCACTGAGACAAGACTGTCATTATTTTCATTTTTTAAACACTTGCAGTCTGTATAATTCATAAACACAACATCATTCTTTATAAATCTCTCCAACAGTGTGTAATGTTAGCTTTAGCCACGGAGCATACTATCAAACTCATTCAGAATCAAATGTAAACATCCAAATATATACCATACTTACACGATTAGACATGCTGCATGACGAACACTTTGTAAAGATCCATTTTGAGGGTTATATTAGCTGTGTGAACTTTGTTTATGCTGGTTAAGGCAAGCGCAAGCTCCGGGGGAGGGGAGCATGAGATTTAAAGGGGCCGCGCAGCCTGAATCGGCACATATTTAATGATGCCCCAAAATAGGCAATTAAAAAAATGAATTAAAAAAAAATCTATGGGGTATTTTGAGCTGAAACTTCACAGACACATTCAGGGGACACCTTAAACTTATATTACATCTTTTAAAAACCCTTTAAAGGGTTAGTTCACCCAAAAATGAAATGTCTGTCATTAATTACTCACCCTCATGCCGTTCCAAACCCGTAAGACCTTCGTTTGTCTTCGGAACACAAATTAAGATATTTTTGATGAAATCCAAGGGTTTCTGATCCACACATAGGCAGCAACATCATTGCACCTTTTGAGGTCCAGAAATAGGTATTAAAGACATTGTTAAAATAGTCCATATGACTAAAATGGTTCAACCTTAATGTTTTGAAGCAACAAGAATACTTTTTGTGCGCAAAACAAAACAAAAATAACAATTTTATTCAACAATTTTTTCTCTTCTACGTCAGTCTCCTACGCTGTTGACATAGTGAACGCGGCACTTAGTAATTAAAGGTGCAATATGTAAAATTTTCTGTCCGCTAGAGGTCGCTAGAGGCCTATTCAAAACGAATGCGTAGCTTGATGACGCCAAGTTTGAGTGTGGTATCTTGGGATATGTGGTCTTCACCTCACAGCCAGAGGAAAAGAATTGGGATTGGACTCAGGAAGAAATCATGTTCATGGATGCAATTATTAAAGGGATAGTTCACCCAAAAATGAAAATTTGATGTTTATCTGCTTACCCCCAGTGCATCCAAGATGTAGGTGAATTTGTTTCTTCAGTCGAACGCAAATTATGATTTTTAACTGCAACCGCTGCCGTCTGTCAGTCAAATAATAGCAGTGGATAGGAACTTCAACTATAACAGTAAATAAAACTTGCTTAGACAAATCCAAATTAAACCCTGCGGCTCGTGACGACACATTGATGTCTTAAGACACGAAACGATCGGTTTGTGTGAGAAACCGAACAGTATTTATATCATTTTTTACCTCTAATACACCACTATGTCCAACTCCGTTCAGCTTCCTGTTAGTGAGGTCAAAAAACGCGTTCTGACGACGGAAGTGATGTCTCGCCCATATACTTCAATGAGCGCGAGACAACACTTCCGTTGTCAGAGCGCGATCAGACCTCACACACCGGAAGCTGAACGGAGTTGGACATAGTGGTGTATTAAAGGTAAAAAATGATATAAATACTGTTCGGTTTCTCACACAAACCGATCGTTTCGTGTCTTAAGACATTAATGTGTCGTCACGAGCCGCAGGGTTTAATTTGGATTTGTCTAAGCAAGTTTTATTTACTGTTATAGTTGAAGTTCCTATCCACTGCTATTATTTGACTGACAGAGGGCAGCGGTTGCAGTTAAAAATCATAATTTGCGTTCGACTGAAGAAAAAAAGTCACCTACATCTTGGATGCCCTGGGGGTAAGCAGATAAACATCAAATTTTCATTTTTGGGTGAACTATCCCTTTAACATTACTATAGTATGAAGTAGAGCAGGACCGAGTGTTGTGGGAGCTGAACGAGGCCGCTGGAGCGATTGCACAACACACACCTCACGAGCAGCAGAACTTTTATTATGCCAGTTGCCGGCGCCGCTTCCGCTTTTCCGGTCATGAGTATGAGGTAACACTGCTCTTTTTATTATATTAGATACATTTGAGTGTGTTGAACATGATGTTATAACATTACTGTTATAACGTCTATATAACTGTTACACACTGCAGTAAGATCGATTTTAGAATATCATATTAAATGCTGGATGGCTTGTGTTGATAAATGGCATGGAATTAATTTTAAAACGTATTGTATGATGGATAAAATTCTGTATTACTGTTACTAAAAATAAAGCTGCATCTGATTATGCTATGTTAGCTACTTGACAAAATAGTGTTTTTCTCTGAGGCATGGTACTCGCAAAAAATCAAGAAAATTAGATTTAAACAATAAGACTAAACGTGTTGAGCTATATAACAACAATTAGTTTTCTGTCTATAAATATATCAAAACAGTTGTTCCCTCGTCTATTAAAACATGCAATATATTAAAGCGTCTTTGGTGTTTCCATGGTTTCTACAAAATAAAACCGGAAACCGAGGGTAACGCAGGTATGACGCAATTGACAGGCGACTCCTCACACGTCCCGGAGCCTTGGTTAAAATTGCAATTTTCTCACAATTTACAAATAGTTGGAAACATTTACTGAAGTACTGAAGTGAACAAAATATATAACACTGGCCTAGTGGTTTTTGGATATTTTACTGCAAAATTCTTACATATTGCACCTTTAATGACATAAAATTCATTTTTGGGTGAACTAACCCTTTAAATATGAATGTTTTATATGTAAATATAATGGGTTTGTGTTGGTTGGTTGATTCTCATGGAATACACCTACTTCTAAAATGTGTAACTTCCTGTAAAATATCTCCCAATAAATCTGTTTTCATTTTCATCTTTTGAACTATTGAGTCTTGGGACTGTGCATGTTCTTGTAGTGCCATGCAGCAACTAAGCAACTGACACTGAGATGAATGGGAATGCTACCAGACAGCCAGACATTGAATGAAAATAAATCAGCAGGTCAGTTCTCAGAGTCTATTGAGCAAACAGTCCATTTGCTTAAGCAGCTTCAGTCATCCACGTCCACCTAGCAACACCTGTTTGCATTAAACACTGAACTCATTAGACTTTGCACCTGGAAATAGATGAGGAAGAGGAGTAAGGTTCATGAGTGACAAGCGTGTTTGTATTCTTTAAAAAGGGATTGGAGAGTTGGACAGAAAATAGAGGTCTCATATAAGACCACTGTCCACTACACCAGCTGTCATTGGTGGGCTGCCACTGCGCAAACCACGGACTCAAACTTGAGGATTTTCTTAGTGTCGGAAGTACTCAGTCACGCAAATGCTCCTTTTTCCTGTAATGTACTGTGTAATTAAAAAGGCTTCACTGAACAAACATGCACACAAACACGTCAAATGTGGAAAAACCAGATCAGTCAATTGAGATAATCTCTCACTTCTGATTACTGCCACCTCATCTAAGCTGTCACCGTAACAGCTGCAAGTTGTTGTTTAATGGTGGATGAACAATTAGCATAGTGGGGTAAAACCAAGACCTGTGGAGGGGGATGGGGTGAGACAACAGGAAATGAAAGCTCTGATGGAGCAATGGACACTCTGAATCAGACCTGAAGACGTCATGGAAGCCATGATGGCTGTGTAAACAGTGTGTTAAAAATGATGCAGATGAATTAAGTGTAAAATTAATTGAGACCTAGAATGAAAGAGCAATGGATTGTGCAGTCCACTATATCGTAATCATTTCATAGGAAAGTTTTACATCAATAAGCCTTAATCATCACAGAAAGGGAAACAAGTAGCCTAATTGGATGGCTCAAATCAAATGTAGATAGTGTCGTGGAAATTCCCAATTTCTGACTTCCCCACTGACAATTCAAACAACCTCCAGTTGTCAATATAATATAACAATACTACAGTACCAATACAGTACTACAGTACCTTCGAGGTAATTCCTGTCTCAAATATAATACAATACTTCAGTACCAATACAGTACTATAGTAGGCTACCTTTGGGGTAATTCCCATCCCGAATATAATGCAATATAACACTACAGTATCTCGAGGTAATTCTCTTCTCGAATACTTCTAATACATTTCCAGTACTTCAAGGTAATTCCCCTCCCGAAGTAAGGTGACGGCGTCCCGTCAAGAAGCTACTATCACTGCTTCAATCACACGTGAGCACACAGGTCTTTAGCATCTATACACTCTCACCGTCCTTCTCAGGTGTACGCTGGTCCGACACAGGATCATTAACACTAACTCTGAGTATTACAGCCTCACCCCGAGGGCGACTCTATAGTCTTCCAACACTATCAATGTCTCAGCTGTGGTCTTTTGAATGTTGAATCTTTAGTACTTCTATTCCTTAGCTGCACAGCATATACCTGACACGACTTCTAAGTTGTTCTTTGCAGAAATTAAGTTTTGTTTATGGCCGGGAACGATCTGTCATTTAAAAAAAAAAAAAAAGTAAATGTATTTAAACAAATGATGGCCTTCCAATTGGTTCTGCCAAAACCGCACTTTCGTATTCTTCAAAAAGCTTGCGCTATATGCCCTACGCCTTCCCTATTGAACTTACGGAAAAAATGGAACTGGCACTGCATTCGTTCCGTAAGTTAAATTTACATTTACATTTTTTTTGAAAATGACCAATCGTTTCACTAGACAAGACCCTTATTCCTCTTCTGGTATTTATCAGGAAAAATTTTATTTGAAAGTGAACTAATCCTTTAACTTGAAGTACTAAAATAACTAAAACTAAATGTATTACATTAATATATTATAGGCTATTAATAAAAAACTATATTAAAAAAAACTAATAAAAATGACAAAAACACATAACAAAGTTACAGAAAATAGAAAATAAAATCTAATTATAATAGTAATCTCATAGTATCTTTTAAATAGTATCAGTAATATTATCTTTTCAACCATTCAAATTGCATAAGTGACTCATTCACTCAAATCACATGAACTGGAAAGAAATGATCCGACTCCAAAGAGCCATCCATTCCTGAGTCGCACTCACACACTGTCGGCTGTTTAGAATCAGAAAATTTGATGCATTTAAAAAAAATCTGTTTTCATTTAAAAGGGTTAGTTCAACCCAAAATTTAAATCCTGTCATTAATTACTCACCCTCATTCCGTTCCACACCCGTAAGACCTTTGTTAATGTTCGGAACACAAATTAAGATATTTTTGTTGAAATCCGATGACTCAGTGAGGCCTCCATAGCCAGCAATGACACTTCCTCTCTCAAGATCCATTAATGTACTAAAAACATATTTAACAATAAAGGACGAGAGAGGACCAGGCCTGGATATTATTTTATGTTTTATTATGTTTGTGTGGCCGACAGACGTCCGCGAGGGTCTGCCGGCATTACTTTCGTTTTGTTCTTTGTTTATTTTATTAAAGATTATTGTATTCCCGTATATACGAACTGTTTTACATTTCTTGTCGCTTTATAATATTAATATTGAACCACTGTACTCACATGAACTGATTTAAATATGTTTTTAGTACCTTTATGGATCTTGAGAGAGGAAGTGTCATTGCTGGCTATGCAGGCCTCACGGAGCCATCGGATTTCAACAAAAATATCTTAATTTGTGTTCCGAAGATGAACGAAGGTCTTACGGGTGTGGAACGGCATGAGGGTGAGTAATAAATGACAGAATTTTCATTTTTGGGTGAACTAACCCTTTAATAATTATTATTTTACATTGATGTAACAACTAATATAAAATGGCTCATAACATAGCAGTTCTTGCAAGCAGTCAGTGTTGTTCTGACTCAGACCAGGTATTCTAATCTTCGCTCTCTCTTTCTCTTTCTTCCTCACATGCATGCACACACATTCTTTTCTTATCGCCTACTCTTGTCCTCAAACCGTTTCATTTGTCAAGGATGTGTAGTTGTCATGGAAACCTTTCTCCCCTTCTTCACTATCTCTCTTCTCTATCATGCTGTCAGTGCTCAGTGTCATATCAGTGACATAAATATTGGAGGAAATTAATCTGATCAAATAACCATGCAACAATGACCAGCAACTGGATTTATCACACACAATGACAACATTGGATATCTATTTTGCATAAAACATCAAGTAGAAAAACTCCACACTTTACCTGTAATAAAGCCCACAGCTTGGGACAACATGTCACTTGCTGATATGGACTTTACACTTTATTGTCTGTATACTTAAGTGTACTAATGTTTTTTTTGCTATAAAACGCAGTAAGTCAACATCCTGAAAAACAGTGTTTCACAACATCCCCCACTGTTGATATATCTGTAATAGCCTGGTGTGGCCTGCGCCGGTAATTAGGTTTCTGTTTAGTAGCCTGGGAGTTTCTACAGACAGAGCGAGAGATAGGCGGCAGCTCTCAAAGGCACAGGGTTCCCTAAGGTTGAGTAGAACTGTTAGTTTCTATGGCAAATAATGACCAAAAGAACCAATTAAAAGGAATATGCGATGTTCATGTGCGTGCATAGAAAGAATATAAGGAAACTTGTAGATTAAATGCGTCAATGAAAAAGACCACAGCAAACTGACAAATTAGTGTTAAAAGACAGAGCACAGTTTTAATGACTGTCCGTTACAGTCACACAGACCAATTTATTTTCCATTTCTGCACTCTAAAAAATAATGTGTTGGCTCAACAACAACCAAAATAAAGCAACAGTTTGCATCAATTTTTTATAGTTATGACAACTTATAATGAAATTGAGTTCAACCAACAAACTACATTGAGTTAAAGGAACTTAATTTGTAGCATGAACAAAAATTTGTAGGAAGTTTGTTTCCGCTATTAAAGGTGCCCTAGATTCAAAAATTGAATTTACATTGGCATAGTTAAATAACAAGAGTTCAGTACATGGAAAAGACATACAGTGAGTCTCAAACACCGTTGTTTCCTCCTTCTTATATAAATCTCATTTGTTTAAACGACCTCCGAAGAACAGGCGAATCTCAACATAACACCGACTGTTACGTAACGAGCAATAATAACTGACATAATCCATGATAGCATGATATTTTTAGTGATATTTGTAAATTGTCTTTCTAAATGTTTCGTTAGCATGTTGCTAATGTACTGTTAAATGTGGTTAAAGTTACCATCGTTTCTTACTGTATTCACGGAGACAAGAGCCGTCGTTATTTTAATTTTTTTAAACACTTGCAGTCTGTATAATTCATAAACACAACTTCATTCTTTATAAATCTCTCCAACAGTGTAGCATTAGCCGTTAGCCACGGAGGACAGCCTCAAATTCACTCAGAATAAAACTTTAACATCCAAATAAATACTTTACTCACATAATTCGAAGCATGCATACAGCATGCATGACGAACATCTTGTAAAGATCCATTTGAGGGTTATATTAGCTGTGTGAACTTTGTAAATGCGCTGTAATATAGTCGACAGCTCATGTGGCAGGGAGCACGCGATTTAAGGGGGCGGCGCCGAGTGTAAATCAGTGCATTGTTAATGATGCTCCAAAATTGTGAGATATAAACTCGCAAATTTGACTTCTTTTCTCAGAATTGTAAGATATAAACTTGCAATTGCAAGTTATAATGTCAGAATTGCGAGATATAAACTCCCAATTGTAAGTTGTAAAGTTCAATTCTGAGGAAAAAAAGACTGACTTTTTTTTCTCAGAATTGTGAGTTTATATCTCACAATTCTGACTTTATAATTCGCAATTGTTATAAAGTCATAATTGCAAAATATACTTCTGAGAAAAAAAGTCATAATTGCGAGTTTATATCTTGCAATTCTGACTTTATAATATGCTATTTAGACTTCATATCACGCAATTCTGAATTTATAACACAATTGTGAGTTTATATATAAAAAGTCGAAATTATACCTTTTTTTATTTTTTATTCAGTGGTAGGAACAAGCTTCCATAAATTTTTAAGTTAAGTTGAAAAAAAAAATTAAGTCACTTCAACTATTTGAGTTGCAGTCCTGGAACCTATTTTAGTTAAAAGCATATGCACATTAAACTTTATTTGAGCTTAAGCGCCACAGTAATTTTTGCATGACCTTTTCTATTTACACAATAAATAGAATAATATTTCAATAAATATTTTGTCCATCAGTAATTGATTGGATGATTGTGGTTTGCTAGCTGTGATGTCATGTGATTGACAGGTTATCCTGCCCTCGTGCCAGTAAACACGTCATCACAGAAGAGAAGAGAAGAGAAGAGAAGAGAAGAGAAGAGAAGAGAAGAGAAGAAAATTAAAATGAATTAAATCTATATTTTGTGTTTTTATTTACATATTTACATAAGTTGCTGCCACATTGCTAAGCAGTTGCTACGGCCTGCTAAAGTTTTTAGCATGTTACTATGCAGTCGCTAGGGTCATAACTAAGACATTCTAGGAGGATCACTGCAGGATGAGCTGTGTACTAAAATGTTGCTCATTATGCTGGAATTAAAGCATGTTGCAACTGTCAAAACAATCAATGGCAAAGAAAGAAAATGGCAGCATCTCATCTTCTCTCAGAAAGAAATAGTGCTTTAGACTAGTTTTTCCACAGACTTTCTGAGGGTTCTTCTTATCTGCTGTGCTGACAGAAGGTCACCTGAACATCTGAGATATCTCTAAAGCTCAAACCATCACACGAGTCCGTTAACCTAAAGGCTAATTGCTCCTGCAGCCGTGAACAGTGACATCCGTGAGGCCGTCACATCTCTCAACGTCATCCATGACCTTTCAAAACAAGGAGAGAGGAAAGTGACACTCTTCCTATGAGCATGACAGAGTAAAAGAAAATGTTTACTCTCCAGTAACCTATTTGGCAAAATTATAGTTCAATCACATTTTTAGTATAACAGAAACTTTCATGGTTTTGCTGTTTTTTTTTACCTGAAAGTCAATCAAACCTTCCTTTTATAAAAACTTGGGAGACCTTTAGTTTGGCTTTTAAACTTTGTAACCTGTGATTCTTTCAGGAATGAAAACACCACTTGATCTCTTGCTTTTTACATTGGAAAATGACAAGCAGAGTTTAACAATATATCTGTTGAATGCTGTGATGGAGGCACCATCAGAATTATATGGGAAAACAAAATCAATCAAGAAAACTGATTCAAATGATGGTAAAGTCTCATAAGCAAATGTTTTTTCCTGTAATGCCAATAAAACTACAAAGACTCACTTACACCACAATGATGAATCTGTGAGACATTTGAACTCTTACTGACATCCAGTGGGCACTAAATACAGCCCCCTAAAACTTTACATTAATTATTTAACGTCCATTACACTTCATGGTAATTGCATTAAAATACCAGGAGAAATACACTAGGATAGATACCCCCCAATTTTTTTTTTAATTATTTTAACATTCTTTATTATTTACTAATATTTTTAATTAGCTTTTATTTTTATATTTTCCATTGTGCTTTTGTCCTCAATTTTGATTATTTTAGCATTATTTATTATTTAATATTTTTAAGTAGCTTTTATTTTTATATTTTCCGTTTAATTTTAGTTTAAGTTTTTGTAATTTAATGTACGGAGTGCTTTTGTCCTTTTTATTAGTTTTTTTTGTTTGTTTGTTTGTTTGTTTGTTTTTTTAAGTTTTTATTTTAATAAACTAAAATAATTTTTAGTTTTAATTTTTGATTACATATATCAAATAAAATTGCAAATAATAAAATACTCAACATTCCTTAAAAATATAAATTAAATAGCATTTTACCGGTTGTGAAGACTTTTAAAGGGATAGTTCACCTAAAGATGAAACTCCTGTCATCATTTACTCACCCTAAAGTTGTTCCAAACCTCTATAAATTTCTTTGTTCTGCTGAACACAATGGAAGATATTTTGAAGAAAGTTTATAACAAGGCCAGTTTGGGGCACCATTGACTTCCATAGTAAAAAACAAAGTCAATGGTGCCCCAAAACTGTTAGGTTTCCCACATTCTTCAAAAATATCTTTGTGTTCAACAGAAAAAAGAAATTTATACAGGGTTGGAACAACTTTAGGGTGAGTAAATGTTGACAGAGTTTTCATTATTGGGTGAACTATCCCTTTAAGCATACATATAAGTCACGCAAATGTTTCTGTTAAAGACTAGCTGCTATAGGATTCTGCAGAGTGAAAGACTTGTTCATCTAATTGGTTTTAGTAAATCAATACTTCCAGCCATTAGCGTGGACACAAAACAAACAGCTGATTTCATGAACTAGAGGTCAATAGATACTACAGTGGTGCCTTGAGAACTGAATGAATTAATGAGAGGCGAGCCAGCAGCCCCCTTTAAATGATTGTGTCCCTATTGTATTATCTGAGGTGGAGGACCTTCATCCACACACAGATAAAGACACACACTCATCCAAGCAGACGGCAGTTAGGCCGCTAGTGCCTTTGTGTGGTTGAATGTTATCACTGTCACAGGTTTCCTGTGATTATCAAGCATTTAAAGGTTCCTGCAAACATGATGGCTCCACTCTGGACACTTCCAGTATTGCTGGATCTCAGTGTGGATACGCTTCACTTCTCTACTTCAGGGTGTTCTGCGAAGAATGAGTCACACCGCCTTCCTGGCTGCTGCCATTACTGATTACATTATAGACTGCTGGGAAATGAAAACCGATAGAGGGATGATGTAAATAAAAAGGTGGCAGAAGTGGATCATATTTTATCATGACACAACCTGCCTCATGCACACATCTTAAATCATTAAACAGATGGCCTCTTTATAGAAATGATTTTTCCAATATTTTTGTATGCAATTATTGAACTATTTTGTTATATAAATATAGTCCAAACAAATGGTCTAAATTAGGCATTATATATTTATAATATATTATGAATATATAATATAATGTGGATTATTTTGAATTTGGAATAAATTCTATTTCATTTTTTATTTTATTATTATTTCGGTTGTGGATTAAATTCACGATCTTTGGACATAAACTTAGCCAGTATGTTAAGACTGTGTCTTAAGAACTAATTTGACTAGCAATTTGTCAAAGGTAAGTCTTGTTTTTCTGATTCAAATTAGACCCGTCTACCTTATTATGTAACTGACTTTAAAAAGTAAAAAAAAAATTAGATGACCAACTTTTAAGACCAATCTAAGCAGTTTGTGCAACCAATCCCTGATTAGCCTACTATAAATAGTAAATGGACTCAGTGGTATCTATTTTATGACATCAATTTGCAAGGTAGAAAACTCACTGAGAAGTATGGAAAGCGCGCCATCTGCTGGACTTTTATGGCAACGTTTGGTTCATTATGTGGCTTTATGCTGCCTTCACGTTCTCTCAGAATTGTCGTAAATATCCACATTAAACTCTAACCCTAGGTAAAAAATTGCACATGAACGCCCTGCCATTTCGCAACTTGAATGCGATAAGCTCGTAATCACGACTTCAGAAGTGGGAATTAGCAAATTTCCGATATTTCACAGCATAAATTACCAACATAAAGTGTATTTAAAGGGATAATTCACCCAAAAATGAAAATTCTGTCATTCCGTGATTTACTCATCCTCAAATTGTTCCAAACCTGTATGAATTTATTTCTTCTGCTGAACAAAAAAGAAGATATTTTGAAGAATATGCGTAACCAAACAGTTGATGGGCCCAACCTCGTCAACAGAGGGTAGTATTGAACCAAAATACACAGCATTAGTCTGCATGTGAATAGAGCTGTATAAAACACGTTATTTAAAATGACAATTACCATAACAAACAAATCGTTGATAAGATCATTTTCGTTTTCATTTAAATGATAATTAAAGGTGCACTATATGTACTTTTAGGCGCTCTAGCGGTAATTGAACAAAACTGCATGCGTCTTGCGGAAGAACACTTCTCTCTCTTTATGTAAGCCTACATGAGAAGTCACGCAGGTATGACAACCTTAGTTTATCTTTATACGCCTCACTACACGACCGTTTACTGACAGACAGCTTTGAGTAATAGTGTATTGCTGTTATTTTAAACTTAAGCATACAGGCAAAGAAGATTAAAGGGTTCACCCAAAAACGAAAATAATGTCATTTATTACTCACCCATGTCGTTCCACACCCGTAAGGCCTTCATTCATCTTCGGAACACAAATTAAGATATTTTTTATTAAATCCGATGATGCCTGCATTCACAGCAATGACATTTCCTCTCTCAAGATCCATAAAGCTACTAAAAACATATTTAAAACAATTCATGCGTGTTCAGTGGTTCAGTATTAATATTATAAAGCGATACGAATACATTCTGTGCGCCAAAAACCCCCCCCAAAATAACGACTTTTCAACAATATAGTGATGGGCCGATTTCAAAACACTCCTTCGGAGCTTTGCGAATCGAATCATTTGGATCTCCTATCAAACGGCTAAACTGCTGAAATCACGTGACTTTGGTGTGACTCCGAGTCCCTGATTCGATTCGCAAAGCTCCGAAGCAGTGTTTTGAAATCGGCCCATCACTATATTGTTGAAAAGTCGTTATTTTGTTTTTTTGGAGCACAAAAATATTATCGTTGCTTTATAATATTAAGGTAGAACTACTGAATTCACATGAACTGTTTTAAATATGTTTTTAGTACATTTATGGATCCTGAAATGTCATTGCTGTGAATGCAGGCATCATCGGATTTAATAAAAAATATCTTAATTTGTGTTCCGAAGATGAATGAAGGCCTTATGGGTGTGGAACGACATGAGGGGCATTTTTGGGTGAACTAACCCTTTAAAATGTACCATATAGATCAGACATTTTGTCACAGAAAGTGAATTGAGGGGAAATTATTTTAAGTGAAGAACAAGAGAAAAATTGTGTCATACCTGTGTGAGTCACCAGCAGCTTTCTATCAGCTCTGAGCAAGAAATAAGGTGTGTTCGCTCTTGTGGTACTGTTCAAGAATGCTGAAAATTTTCCTGCAATATCTGTTGTTTCTGGTCGAAAGCACAGAGCCTCTTTCATGCAGGAGGGGATAATGACTGGGTTTTTCTTTTTTTTTCTTGTGTGTGTCTAAGGAAAGTAATAAACAGAAAGAAAGACAAACAGAAAACATTTCAAAAACAGTTTGAGCTAGGGCTGTGTTCCTCACATAAAGCTATTATCAGGCTTGAAAGGCCTGATAGGCTAATTTTGAGGCTTGAAAGGCTTAGTTCCCTTTCATTTTAAAGGTAGGGTAGGCACTTTCGGACAGGATAGCAATAGAGTACCTCAGGGATGACGTGTTTTTGTAGGCCAACCCGGAAGTTAGCGGCGCACGGGTTCCCTCGATTGAAAGCCTATGCATTTTTCCCATAGACTTTTGGAAAATCGCAAAAAATAAGCTCTGTGTTTAACAAAGGGTTATGACACTTACATGTTTTGTCTATCAAGATAATCTTTACAAATTAACACAACATTTATACATTTTGAAGCCTAAATAAAGTCGTCAGATATAAAAATCTAACAGTAGGCTATAAACAGACTACAGCACACCATGGTCGTGGATCAACGTCATCACCACCAAACTTCCTCAAACTTTATTTAAAAAACAACTTTATTTAAAAACATGCTCGCTGATTATGATCTGTGCTGTATATGAATACTTATCCACTTTTTCATGAGAAATGCTGTCCAAATGTCCTGTTTGTCATGATGACGTCTAAAGTCCCCGCCAAAGGAAGTAGTCCCTTTTAGCAACTTGTTAGCAACTGCCGTTATAAGGCGTTTTAATAACTGGTGTGTTTTATGTCATAGATCAAAACGTGAAAATATTTAGAGGCTTTGTTAACCACAGACCTTATTTCAGGCGATTTAGCAAAAACCCATTAAAAAAACCCATTGACTTTGGGGCGATGGAACCGGAAGTCCTAAAATGCTAACTCGCTTCCAGGTTTTGCCTACAAAAACACGTCATCCCTGAGGTACTTTATAGCAAGTTAGCTTTGAAAGCATAATATCCCAGCCTCCTTTCAGAGCGCTCTCTAAAGCCACGCCTCCTTCAAAACACATGAACGCGTACAGCAGAGTCTGCAAAGCGTCACAATTACCTCATGTCTCAAAGTAGATAACATTACAATAATAATGAACGTAAACAACGTACAAGGCTCGGACTTGTACCACCTGACTGAGTCTGAGGACGTTAACAGCTCCGGCTAGAACGTCAAGGGTTGCCATCTTGTAATTATGCTTAAGACATGGCGTGAACGCAGCATAAGCTTGTTGTTTTGGTTCAGGAAGAATAACGCTGCATTCACATGGGGCGCCGGCGTTAACGCTTCTCATTTAATTTGAATAGGTGAAGTCACGTCGCTTCACTCGCGTTACTCGCGGCAGAAGTTGAAGATTTCTCAACTTTTCAAGCACCAACGCAGGCGTCATCCAATCAGATCGTTTAATGCAAACACCCTAGACCAGTCGCTAGCCAGTTGTGTTCATGCAACACTGGAAAGTAATGTGATTGGCTGTTATCACTATAGCAGTCGTGTCAACACAAGCTTCAGACACGCCCTCCGTCAAGTGTTGATGCTGACGCCCCGTTGTGAATGCAGCGTAAAAGGTGGCTGCTGTTTGTTTACAGCGCCCGGTGACTGTCTATAACTCTGGGTGCTTCTCATTTCTTATCTGTGCATCCTCGTTTCCTTTTCTCGCTTTCTTTCCTCGCGTCTCAGCTCCGCCCCCTGTAGGATGCGAGGAAAGGGTGCAAGGAAAGAAAATGAGGACGGAGGAATCAAAGGAAAGCTTTTTTGGGTGCTTCTCAATACTTAAACTGATACATCCTCGTTTCTTCGCTCCTACAACCTCCAGCCCGTGAGCTGGAAACTGATCAAAGAAAGCCATCTTGAAGGACATCTCAATTCTTTAATTGCACTACGAGGAGGCGAGGAATGAGGAGCAAGGAAGCTTCCTGAGGAGTAATGAGCGAGGATACACGTCCTGAAGACTTACAGAGAAGATATATGTACATGTTTCAATATTTAGACCACTTATATTATTGTTTGCTCTCAGGATGTAAATAGTTTTAATCAGTATAACAAAAAGTGTTTATAAAAAATTGCCTACCCTACCTTTAATTGCCAGGAGCACAATTCTACAGAATTTCTCTTTTGCGTTTCATCAAAGAAAAGAAAAAAAAGTATCTTGGTTTTCGAGGGTATGGCAGTGGGATGAACTATTCCTTTAAGAAACGAAGGACAAATGAAAAGAAGCGTTTGAGGGGGCGTGGCACTGTTTGCCTCAGAACATGCATATGCAATATACAACTCATTAAAATTGATAAATAAAACTAGTAAAAACATCTAGATGTAAGTCCAAGAAAGTCAACGGTTAGTTCCAAGAAAGCCAGACACTGTTTGAACAAAGAGCTTGCATGCGCACACAAAAGCCACACAATATAGCCTCAAAACAAAAGCAAATTCATACTGACACAAAATTGCACACACGCTTTGATTTTCCTCTATGCCTCTGGCACAGATTGATTCTTCAGTCCACAGGAGGAGCAAACAGACACAAGTACACCTCTGGTGAAAACAAAACTGTGTTTTTAAAGTCACTGATCTTATTGCTTAGACATGCCGCGCAGAAAGAGAACTCATGGTCGTAAGAAAAATGACAAGGTATGTTTTTTCACATTATTATACTGCCTTGTGTTCTGTAACTCTGTAGAAAGGGAATATGTGCAGTTGTGCATCTTTCTTAAAAATGTAATTTTCTTGGTGTAGCCAACTGTAATATAATAAGATTGATTTAGCCATATTAAATACATATTTTTACTTTAAGTTAAAAGATATGATTTAGGGTTGGGAACTGCTCTTATTCGTAACAGAAAAAAAAAAACGAACCGATTTTTAAACATAATTTTCGGCTCATTAATCGTTGTTGAGCGTGCATTCACCAACAACCCGAAGTTAACATGGATTCCCTGCATTTCTATTCTTTTAAGACTTTTTACAGCGCAAAAACTACAGCAATCATTGCAGCCCGATTCCCGAACGGATGACTCTTAGGAGCCGGTTCTCTTTAATGAATCAAATCATTCAGCGTAACCTCTGTAAACTGATTCCCAAACGAATGATTCTTATGAGCCGATTCGAAGAATCTAGTTATTTAATCTGACTCTCCGAGCCGCAGTTTATGTCATGTCATGTACGGGTCTCAATTAAGGCCCGTTCACACCAACAACGATAACTATATAAAGATAGCCTAACGAATGTTGTATTTGCGTTCACACCAACGAACAATAACAATCTGTTTAGAAGCTCACGCGTGTGTAAGTTACAACATGTTTTTGCTGTTCTTGTTACATTTACAAGGCTTTAACCAGCAGATATCATCAGCATGAAATGTTTTTGTGAATCTAGCTAAATTTAGCTGACGATGTCGATGGAATAAAAACAATGCCTAATTTCACTGCAACTTCAATGGAAACAAGACAATGTTGTTAAAACTAGTGCTGGATGCCTGAGGTAATTTTATATTACACTGTGTTTGATAGCCTGACAGTATGAACTCGTTTTTTTGACTTGTCAAACAGCGGTGGCTTTTTCTGGATTTCGGCGATTAGGTCGTCCGCCATTTTAAATGCGCGAGCCCTTGAATTAGAATGGATTCTGATTGGCTGTCAGTGTTTTATCGTTCAACAGCTGGAAAATCGTTCTGAAAGTGATTCCAACCATATCGTTTCGTTATCGTTATAGCTGTGTTGTGGACAGTGCGATTTTTAGAACTACAGTTATCATTCTTCAAGAATGGGCCTTTATTCTGTCCAATTCAAAGTGAACCAAGAGTGTTTAAGAAAATGACAAAGGTGATACAGAGGATTTTTTCGTCGACTGAGAATCCAAAGACTGTTACTGAGTTTTTGAAATGAGCGCATGCGTAAGAACAACCCCCCTCCTTCACAGCTAATTTCAAAGGAACGCCTCCCAAAACTCGTGCACGAGTATTGGAACACGAGTGTTTACCACCGGCATTCGCTGTGTTGTGTTAGTGGATTCATTATGTCGGACTCACTGCAGGTAACTCATAATCTGCAGTTGTTACTCCTGTCTCCTGACAAAAACATTGCATGCGGTGCCTGTAGAGTGTGGAAAGTTACTGGGGAGCGCAGCCGTGCACGTCTCGCACAAGGAACGTCATGGCAGTGATTGACAAGCCAGAGGGCCAATCCGTGCACGTCTCTCACAAGGAACGTCACGGCAGTGATTGACAAGCCAGAGGGCCAATCGTTTACGCGATCATCGCGTAAACGATTGGCTGATGTTTTTAAGGCCGTACCTCGTGCACAGATGATGTATATTAATATTATTACTTTCAGTGCACCTAATAAATAGTCTTTTATCAGTTAGTAAAGACAGTTTCAAGTAATATTGCAAAAATTTATAAAACAAAACATCCTCTTTAGCACCTTTAAGTCTTGTTGGATTTAAGAGTAAAATAAGGTCTGCTGTTGTTATTAACTTTACTTACTCATTCATACAACAAAGTAGGCTAAGCAAGCATGTTAAGCAAATGTGCTTTTGCGACCGCTTGTTTTTGTTGTTGTTGTTGTTTTAAATAATAAGTTGCATGAACTCGGAATATTAAGTAATCTCGTGAATCTTTAAGACTGCAAACTAAGTAGTGTTCAATTTTCCGTGTATGTTTGCGTTGCAAATAAAGTGCCTGCTTTAGCCCATTGCAAGGCACTTCTTTTGGCATAACCTGATATTGCTGAGTTCAACATGTTCCTGGGTCAACATTTTTGTTGATCCTGGAACAACATTCAAATCAACCAATCAGATTTGAGGGACAAGTTTAGGGTTAAAATCGTGAATTGGTGCTTCTACATATTCATCTATCATTTCCCTCTGATTTTTGGGATAACTTATGGCCGGGTAGGGTTAGGTTTAGGGGTAGGAATAGGGTTAAGACTAAAGACTTTTCAGACTGTTGTTCCAGGATCAACAAAATATGTTGACCCAGGAACGCATCTAACTCAGCAATATCAGGACTTGCCTTCTTTTGCAAACTATTGCGCAATAGAAAGGAACGCTTATGTTCTGAGACAGCCTGTCTGAATTTTTAATGCGCAATGCAAATTAAGCTTCAGCTTTCACATCGCAAAATGAAATGCAAAAGAGCATACCACATCTTCAAACCAAGAAAAACCGCCCCGTTCAATTATTTGCTGTAATTATCAGTAGTGTTCTGGTACCCGCGTTCACGGGAGTGGCTTTATCTGAGAACGAAACAGCAGCACACCTCACTTGAATGAAAGAAGCTGGCGAACGTAACTCTAGGAAGACTTTAGCAGACTTTTTAACCTTGAAACGACGCGTTTTGAGCCATGGCGTATGCTGCGTATTGGGCGAGCATCGTAAGTAGATCCGTGTCATGCTTTGAACTGCACCGAAAACTTTAACTTCCAATATAAAACGACTCGTAGTGATCAAAGGAGGGTGCTTTAAGGTGTTGACAAATGTAAACATAAGGATTAGGCTGACCGTTGTACTTGTACACACAGACTCACTTACTAAAAAAACAACGGGTTACTATTAAAGTTGGGCGTTGTCTGATTTGGATTATAAAGTTTCCTGTAGGTGTGAGTCGCATTGCAATTGTAAAATCGGAAAGAAAGTTGCTATGGCTTATACACTGAAAAATACAATTGAAATCAGTGTCAACTTACAGATAATAAAATTAGTTCATTTATGTTCTAAACTACGCTATTATAATCTAAAATTCAAGGAGAAATGACAGAAATTGTCAGGTTAAATGGAAAAAAAAAATCTAATATGTCAAAAATAGAATAGCTTTTGAATCAATTGATGCTTTTGACTGTTCTGTAGGGTTATAATCCTCAGGTAGACTTGATTATTCATCACATTGGGCGTAGTGACATGTTAAACCCTTAGGTTATTGTAAAGTTTTGACAGGTCGCTAAATCACTTTTCTTTCTGTCTTTATTCTTTCTAGAATGGTAACACTTCATTACAAAAAGTCAGTGTTCCTCAGACTTCAAGATTCCAGGTAAGCCATAATTTAAAGTTTCACATTTAATATGTGTTGTTTTGAAATTATAATTCACATTAGAATATGCTCAAATATGTCCCATAGTCATGGAAAACTTGGAAATATCAGATTTTTAGAATGCTTTCCATGCAATGAAAGTCATGCAAATTAACAAAATCTAAAAAGTCAAGTTAATTTCTGTAGTACAAATAGAGTTTTATCAATTTATAGGTATACTCATTGGCTTGAAATTGCACTTTGTGAGTGTGATGTCTATGAAATAATTTTTTAATAATAATAATAAAAGGTCTGTATCCAGTAACAGTGAATGACTGAAAAAAAAAATCATGGAAATGTATTTAAATTACTATATTAATGCAATTTTTGTATAGTCTGTCTTTAGGAAACCTGCATAATTCATTGATCAAGTATATACATACTTCTCATGCTTTGGTTTTTAATGTAGCATTGACACCCTCTTGTGGACTATAATAGTCCTTGCCAGTCACAGCCTTGCACTTTAGCTGTTATTGCTCCCAATCAGGCTAGTGTCACATATAAAACTGTATTTCTTCTGAATGTTTTATAACCCAGCTCTGCAATGTTTGCACATCCAGCCCAGTAAATGTAAAACAACATTCCTTTATGACACAATTCTCCACCTACTTCAGACGGAGAGTCGTACCCACAGAAACAGCAGTGGAATGCATTTATGAATGTGTAGTGCATTAAATATATTGATTTTGTATAGCTATATGTTCTTGTTTGATAGTACGTCCCTGGTCGGGCTGCAATGTTTCAATGTCCCGTGACAGTGTCGTGAAATGTTCTCAGGGACATTTTGTTACTATATATACATATATAACCTGAAACTCATCAGGAGCTCCAGTTACAGGGGCACCGGTCATTGGACTGGCAACACCAGGGCCCGCTAAACTCAATATAATAAGGCATGATGTTAGCTTGTATATTATGATACAGGATAGTTTTAGGAGGATAAATTAAACAAAGTTTAAACATCTATCGCTGAGTGTTTCTCAAGATAACACAGCTGGTTTGACTCGCTCGGTAAGCTCGCAGAAGAAATGCTCAGGTGTGTCTGCAGGTGTTTGACATTATGGATGCCAGAGAATCTCACGCATAAACATGTCTGTTGTTCAGAGATTTTTTTTTTTCAGCTTAAACCATTAATGACAATTAGTCGTCTTCTACCTTCAGGTGTTAATTTCAGTTAATGTTCTCACAACTTGAGTCTAAGTGCTTCTGAAAGCTACAGGAAGGTATGTGGGTGTGTGAACAAATGCAGGATGTTCCTCTGCGAAAGGTTGAGACTCGCTTGTTCTTTTATGTATTGAGCTAACATCAGTTGCGTAGTTGTCGATGGAGGAACAGAAAACTCTCAGATTACATTAAAATATCTTCATTTGTGTTCCAAAGATGAATGAAAGGGAAAGGAACGAAAGAGTTATTCAAATGTGGGAAATTATTGATTTCTTTAGTTTCTAGGTTTCTTATTTTACATGTACACTACTATACAAAGTCTTTTTTTTTTTTTTTTTTTAAAGACTTTAAATTGTTTTAAAAGTCTCTTCTGCACACCAAGGCTGCATTTATTTATTAAAAAATACAATGAGAATAATAATGTTGTGAAATATTATTCTGATTTAAAAAAAAATTTTTTAATAAATTTTAAAATATAATTTATTCCGGTCATGACAAAGCTGAATTTTTAGCATCATTACTCCAGTCTTCTGTCAATACTTACGAATACGAATGAGATCATCCTACACTAGGTTTCAGGTTAAAAAAATGACTGACCTCATCATTTAGATTTGACTTCAGTATACTTTGACTATGACTGTTGTTATCTATTGCAGCGTTTGTGCATTTCTAAGTGGCCCTCTGGAAATAATTAGCCATGTGAGTTTGTAATATCAGGTTCCTTTTTGCTTCTTTCTCAATCGACACTATGCGGATTGATGCTAAGCGTTTCAGTGTGCTGCTGATGATTAATGTTTCATATGTAGAAATGAATCCCCCAGGAATGCAAGTCAACATCTCCAGTCAGGTGGTGTCTTTGAGAGTTGAGAGGATTGATATCTCTTAAAATTGAGCAATAAGGTAGGAGAGGTTGGGCTATATTTTGAATACACTACATTGGAGAAGAAAAGGATACATATTTGATTATTCTCGGAGTATAATTATGGAAGATTAGGATTTGTTTCTTTCATTGAAGCAACATGAAAACCTTGTTTTATGACAGCCTCTTCCCAAATGTTAACTTTCCAACTGGGAACTGAAAATCCCACTGCCACAGTAATGCTACAAGAATGAAATGTTGTTGTTTTTAGTCAATTCAATTGAAATTATTAAGTTAAAATAAAATTTTTTTACAACATTTTAACATTGCAGTCTACTTTGCTATACTTAAAGTGTGAGTTTACCCAAAAATAAAAATTCTGTCATCAGTTACTCATTCTCATGTCGTTCCAAACCCGTAAGACTTTTGTTCATCTCAACACAAATGAAGAGATTTGAATGAAATCTAAAAGCTTTCTGTCCCTCCATTGACAGTCTACGCAACTACCACTTTGACACTTCAAAAAGTTTAAAAAGAGATCATAAAACCAATCCATATGAATTGTCCAAAGAGACTTGATCGTTTTATATGATGAACAGATTTAATTTAAGCTTTTATTCACATAAACATCAGATATGGTAAAACAGAAGCTCAAGCATGGCTGCTTGACGTGCGAGAACCAATGAGGTTCATTCTCATGTGTTACGCATCACGTTTTGAGCTACCGCAAGAACCAATGAGGTTTGTTCTTGCGCGTCAAGCAAGTATGGTTGAGCTTCTGTTTATATTTGCTGATCAATGTTTATATGTGAATAAAAGCCTAAAGTCAATCTAATCATCATATATAGCGTTCTTGTCACTACAATTTGGACTGAACTACTCAATTCATATAGATTAGTTTTTAACGTCAAAGTGTCAGTTGCATAGCTGTCTAAGGAGGGACAGAAAGCTCTCAGATTTCATTAAAATATCTTCATTTGTGTTCCGAAGATGAATGAAAGTTTAATGGGTTTGGAACAACATGACAGTGAGTAAATGATGACAGAATTTTCATTTTTGGGTAAACTAACTCTAACATCTCTAATGCAAAGACCATTTTACTTAAACTTGATTGCACAAGTTTCTGAAAGATTATTTAATTACTTTCAGGTAGTGAATTGACTCCAAATAGAGTTTGTAGGTAAGCCGATTTCTCATGGTATAAAAAATTTCAAAGCTCTTTGACACAGATTGGCTGTCTTTTGACACAGTTGTCTAACACGCATAACTGCATGTCCACGTCTGATTGAACTTGAGATGTCAGTTGGAAATGATGGAGGTTCACACCCAACCTCACTGAACAGGCATGCTTTGTTCTCAGCATTTGGGGTGGATAGCTGCACACCGTGTTTTGGCATTTGAGGCGAATGTTTCATAAGTGCAAGTCACTGATTTCACTGATTGCACATTTAAAACATTGCACTGATGATTGAAAAGCTCTTGCAAGACACTAAATAAAGATATGTTTCCTTCCCTTGAAATGTGACTTCTTGCTGGTTACACAAGCTGAGTAGGAGTAATTCTAGGGAATTGTTTGGCTAGCATGCTTTAGATTAGTTATACTTGGCAGCGGACGCACTAATAAAGCACAGGAAGTCTGGCCCTGACCCTTGCCTTCGTGCACTCACGTTTTGTCACATATAGTCCCTGCCACTATGTATTATAAGTCAGAGCACCTTTGTTACAATTAGTTTGTACTTTGTTTCATTTGTTGGTTCAGGAATTTTAGTGTCTGTATGCACGTCTTTCAAATGCACCATAAAAACAGCCATAAATGTTTACCTTTGGATCATAACGTATGAACATGGAAACATACGCCCTGGATATCCCTGCTTTAAGGCAAGACACTACATGCAAAACCATTTTTAATTTGCATTTGGGCTATTTGGCTTTTAATAACGTGTTGTTGTTTTTTTTTCAGACAAAACAGAAAACAGAAAAGACATATTTATGTGTTTATTGTTTTTCGCTTTATCTGTCAATAGATTACATAAAGACATTTTATTCCTACTTATATTCTGAAGGTTTTTTATAGAGGTTTTTTGTGCTGTTGGCAGTTTTTTCCCCCCAAATCGGTAGAGTGATAAAAAGAGATCCCTTCTGTAAAAATCTTTGACTATATATTATATGTCAACAAAATAAAACAAGAATTTTTAACCTGGTTTTATCCAATGTTCAGATTTTTGTTCTGGAAATGTATGCAAATTAGTACATATTTAATTATTAATGCACCATTTGCATATTTAAAATTATTTATAATAATTGTATTTCAGAAAACTTGTTATACAAATAAAATGTCTGCAAATGTAATCAATCAACTGGGTAAGAATGATAATATCTATTAGGTAATTTTTTTTTACCCTATTCACTTGCCTTGAAAGTGTATCTGACTTCTCAGTCAGGCGGTATAAATTCCATGTGCTTCCATGTTTAGTCATTCCTCCTTCCCTCCCTCCTTTTGAGCCTGCCTCTAGAAAGTGCCCTAGCCACACCCCTATTTACCCTGACCACTCCCCTGACCCCTCCCCCTGCTCCCTGTGCCTGGAACATGCTGTAGCTCAGACAGCAGACACAGCAGAGCCACAGAGACGCCGCCACACACTCAGCACCGGTAGACATGGGCCAGATCATCAGCTGGATCCGCGGCACACAGGACCAACCGGCCCTGCAGGACGTCGCTGTAGAGCAACAGGTGCTGCTTACTGGATATAATCATATTGAGGTCTCAGAGAGTACCGTGCCTGCATGGGTTTGCTTAAGTGGGTTTGAGTTGCAGTGACTGACTTGACATTGTGAGGATTTGATCATGTGCTTTTAAACTTTGCTTGAGTTTTTGTTTGGTGTAAGTGTTCTGGTCAGCAGGTCTTGGCTTTGGTCCCACAGCAACCCTCTAAGGGGGGAGGAGTTCTGGAATGTGTGGGGAATGCCAGGAAATGTTAGAAAAAGTGTAACTATCGGGACTTTTAGCACTTTAATAAAGCTGCAGCTTCACCAAGGACTTTCAGTCTCCGTTATCTGTTTTACTGGCAACGGTATGACAAATCCAGATGTTGCAATGCGCAGTAGTTGTTTAATGATTGGGTTTCTGGGTGTGTTTCACTGTGATTCATTAGACTGTTGGTGATTATATGTTTTTTTGCAGAATTTGCAATGATGAAATTAATTCATAATAGTTGTGGTTTGCTTTATTAATTGAAACTATTTTGCCTGATATTGCCTTATTTGGTTCTGACTTTTGCATCTGATATTTTAACCTATTAATTTTCCTACTATGTCAGTCATGTCACTAATATCACCAGTTTTCTTCCTGCAACCTAAAACTGGTGTTATGCAGACGTCATGGGTAGCTGTGTCATTTTGAGCATGAGCAGAGCTCTCTGACATGGCTGATGTTGGCCAATAGGCATTTATCCAAGTGCTGCACATTCCCACAGTGCAACATGCCAGCCTGGTTAAGCATCAGCTATACTGACGTTAATGGCCCGAAGGAAGACACTTGCTCACTTTCACTGTGAAGAATGTGCATTGTTAATTTACATACAAATATTTTAAAACGCAACCAAATAATGATGAGTTGTGAGTTGCGTATAGTGCATTGTTTCAGTTACCCAGATTATTATTTATTTTAACCTAATATATTTTTCATGAAATTTGAGGGTTTCTGAACCACACATTAAACCTTTTGAGGTCCAGAAAGGTACTAAAGACATAGTTAAATGTTAATGTTATGAAGCAACAATCAAGACAGTTTGTTTTATCCAGGGACACATGATCCATTTGGGCATTGGCTGATATTACAGATTTTTAAATTTATCAGTATCTGTCATGATTGGGTAGGGATACACCCATATGAAAATTTTGGCCGATACCGATAATACTGATCATTTGAAAGCCGATAACCAATAAATTGGCCGATAATTTTAAATCAAAATATTAATATCAGTTTTGAGAGCCTGATTACAAAAACAGCAGTCTCAACATTAAAAGCCATGTCCCAAGCACACATTATAATGGTCTCATTATAATATTATGTAGCGTATATGATAGACATGCGCTGTACTTTGCACTGTATTTTCCTTTTTGAAGTGATTTCAATCATATTTCAAGCAATTCGAAACTTTAATGGCGGACAGTGAGCATCTGAAGTATCTTGAGTAATTAATCTCTAAAAACACAAATAATTTAATAACATGGTTAGATGTATTCTTTAGCAAATCTCTCTCTCTCTAATATATATATATATATATATATATATATATATATATATATATATATATATATATATATATATATATATATATATATATATATATATATATATATATATAATATAAATAATGATTAGTGTAAATAAAAAATAGCAAATTAAGGCTAGAAATACACTGTTCTGTGTTGGGATATTTTAAGCACTAATTCTGTTGTTAAGTGAGTTCAGTGTATTGTAACAGGGTATTGATCTACAGTGGTTTGTGCGCTCAGTCAGCTGTGCACTATTGATCTGAACAGCTAGAGGAACGTGTTCCAATAGCACACAACTATTTATATTTCTGTATGTTTGGGTGTGCACATGTGCATAGGTGTATTTGCGGACTCAGCAGCTAATGTCGGGTATTTAAAGCATGAGATGGTATTTTTGTACCACCAGGTTGTCTCAGAGATGGACTGTCAGATTTATCAGCTGTTGACCTAATACAGAATAATACTGCCTGAATGCAAACAAGTTCCCTGGCATTTCCTGCGCTTCTTGTATTCAGGTTGTGTTTTTGCTGTCGATTTTGTAGAGGTTAAACATCAGGCCTGGAAGGTTCAAATTTTGAATGCCCTTGAGCCCATATGGGGATCTCACATGTTCTGAGCATGATCAGATGCTGAATCAAAAAACATTACTGTGTTCATTGCCTAACCATCATGCAAGGATGATGTCATCATGAGCTATGCACACTTGTGCAACAAGAGCTCTCTTCTTTTACTTTTCACCAAAGCTCTGTTCCAAATCCGAGTGAGTTTCCTCCAACATTTTAAGGCATCATAAGTGTGTTAGACAGCGTCTTACAAGATAACTAATTTTGGCAAAATTTTAATACATCACAAGTATAATTTGTGAATTAGCAAACACTAACAAAGCAAATCAAAGAATGTAGCACAAGAGTAAAAAACATGCTCATGACAGTTAAAAGAAATTAATTAAAATTTCTCTAATTATCTGATCTAATTATGTATTTTTTATGTATATCTTTACACAATTTGTTTGGCACATTGCTTCCTAAGTAGCAGGTAGCTGCCTATGTAGGCCGTAGACAACAAGGCAGCTCAGCTCACTAGATTTTGGAACAGAGCTTAAAATTTTGTTACCATACAGCCCTTATTCATGAAGACAGACAGCAAACTGGCTTCAGATGGCCACTGACTCTTGGACTGAAACTCTGTCAACAAACCTCATGCAGAGCAAACTACTAAATATAGACACCGCTGCAGCATAGAACGTCAGGAGTACCTTTGGTTTCAAAGTCAGTAAAACTCATACTTTTTAGAGAAGGTGAAAAGCTGAAAGAGAAAGCTAGATACAGTGATGTTGTCAGATTTGGTGTTTTAGAATGATTAACGTTACTATTTTGGGGCGTATATTCACCGCACCATCTAAGTGAGATTTGAATGTTACACTAAAAATGCTGGGTTAGAAACAACCCAAGTTGGGTTGAAAATGGACAAACTCAGCAATTAGGTTGTTTTAACCCAGTGGCTGGGTTAAATGTTTGCCCAACCTGCTGGGTAGCTTTAACTCAACTGTTGTTTAAACAAATTACTGTATTCCTTGCTTAAAATGAACCCAAAGTATGTTAGAAATTAACATTTATTAATATGTTTAATAAAATGAACATTTACTAGTTTAATGAATAATAGTTAAACAATTAACATTTATTAAATTGCTTATTAATAGAGATGCACCGACTGATTGGCCAGGGATCGGAATCGGCCGATTTCCCTCATGATCGGCCCAGATCGGTGATCGGCCGATCAGTCACACTTCTTACCGATTCCGAGCCGATCGTAGGAGCCGATCCGTTTTGTTACCAGCGGTACAGGCAATAACGTCAGCTGCGCGTTCCCGCTCTCTTCTCTGTCACGGTGAAGTGACACACATCCGCGCGGGCGCCTCCTCTCTCTCACTCGTCTCATTCGCTCCGGTTAAATAGTGCTTGTATAGAGTGCCCCAGGGATGACGTGTTTTTGTTGGCCAACCCGGAAGTCAGCGGCGCACGGGTTCCCTCGACTGAAAGCCTATTCATTTTTCCCATAGACTTTTGGAAAATCGCAGAAAATAAGCTCTGTGTTTAACAAAGGGTTATGACACTTACACGTTTTGTCTATCAAGATAATCTTTACAAGTGAACACAACATTTATAGATTTTGAAGCCTAAATAAAGTCGTCAGATATAAAAGGCTAACAGTAGGCTATAAATGGACTACAGCACACCATGGTCGCGGATCAACGTCGTCACCACCAAGCGTCCTCAAACTTTATTTAGAAAACAACTCTATTTAAAAACATGCTCACTGATTATGATCTGCGCTGTGTATGAATACTTATCCACTTTTTCATGAGAAATGCTGTCCAAATGTCCTGTTTGTCATGATGACGTCTAAAGTCCCCGCCAAAGGAAGTAGTCCCTTTTAGCAATTTGTTAGCAACCGCCGATTTTAAGACACAGTAAAAGTTTAAAAAATCACAAGTGGGTTATAACTGGTGTGTTTTATGTCATAGATCAAAACGTGAAAGTATTTAGAGGCTTTGTTAACCACAGACCTTATTTCGGGCGATTTAGCAAAAACCCATTCAAAAAACCCATAGACTTTACGGCGTTGGAACCGGAAGTCCTAAAATGCTAACTCGCTTCCGGGTTTTGCCTACAAAAACGCGTCATCCCTGGGGCACTCTATTGCGCATACATTTGAGTCATTCCCGCAGGTTTCGCGCTCACACCGAAAGCGCGCGCACCACTGATCTATATTAGTGGAGCGAACAAGCCACGCTCAGTCTCAAACAGAGACAGAAGCCAAACAGACTCACAACAAGTACCAAAACGAGTAGCATAATGCGCTTAAACTGTCAAATACATACAAAAGTATGTCAAAACCAGCGGCACAGGCAATCTTGGCGAGTATTCAGATAAACACAGTCAGTTTTGAATCGTTAAATAGCCAAGAAAGTGAACCCATGTCGTCCTTTAAACACCGTTCATAAACTCTTAAAGGGACAGTAGTCCAATATTTCTGGTGCTGTCTGTCATGTTAATCAAAGAACAGACAAAGAAAATCCCTTTCTGCTCTCGACTGAATACGTTTTATATCTTTAATGGTAAGAATTGATCTGTATTAATATTTACAATAAAGACTACAGAAATTAAGGTAACCAATGTAAAATAACACTGAATGTGTCATTTTACATTTGATTACTTTAATTTCTGTAGTATTTCTTACCTGAATAGAAACCCAGTTAACCCAAAAAAAATTTGTTTCATAGCTCTCTTTATTCTATTGCATTTCTTTGAGCTGTTTATATTTCATTACTGAATTTTATTAGATTTTTAATGAAAATAAAACTTTGCAATGAAGAAAAGTAGATTTTTGTTTGTATATATTGTCAATTATAGTTCTTAGAAAGAAAATTGGAATCGGCAAAAATCGGTATTGGCCGATCTCACTAACAAAAAATCGGAAATCGGAATCGGCCAAGAAAATTCCAATCGGTGCATCTCTACTTATTAATAAATGTTCTCCTTTTGATTATTATTGTTGCCTCTAGTAATTATGTGTCTGATTTTTGATTTCCAACCTATTTTGGGTTAATTTTAAGCCAGCCATATAGTAATGTTTAAACAATAGTTGGGCTAAATAAAACTACCCAGCATGTTGGACAAACATTTAACCCAAACGCTGGATTTGTCTATTTTCAACCCAACTTGGGTTGTTTTTAATCCAGCATTTTTTTAGAGAGTATTTTTTTTTAATATTTTCTTTTATTATTATTATTTTGATTGTTGCGAGGAAACAATGCGTCATAATGTGCTGACTCAATCATATTGCACCTGAGGGTTATTTCCTCATCAGTGTCACACCTTAGGTAATACTGTGATTATTAAATTAAACTTCTTAGTGTACATTTGGAGCTGTCTCTTCTCTCAGAAAGCCTTAGTTAAGTGAAAGGAAAAGCATTACCTATAGTATATCTTAAAGACCACATGAAATCAAAATGTGAGTTGTGTGGTTTTTAGTCCTTCAGAGATGGACCATTACCTTTGAAGCTTTTTATATTTGAGTGGTTTCCTAAAATATGACAAAATTAACTTTTAGGAAGATACATGCATATCATTTCCCTTTTCCAGAGAAAACAGACCTAAAATAGATCTTGAAGACTATTTGCTATTTTCATGAGCTACAAAATGGGAAAGCCCTTTAAAATATCCTACCCAATCTGTTTTAAATGAAAACATTGTCACAGGACAGAAAACTGCACTTTCATGAGGTTTCTATGATAAAATCTATAATTATTGCTACAGCACAGCAATTATCATGGAAATGATGTTTTAATTTCCATTGAGATGAATGGGAATGCTAACAGATAACTGTCTTCAGCTATATTAGAATTCAAGGACCGCTCAAACAAACAGAGCAGTGTTTTATTAGAGCGACCTCAAAGTTGTGTAGAGCATTTACAGAGCCTGGTTTGTTTTCGAATGTTTTCTATTCAGATTGTCAGTTCTGAGCCTGCAGAACTTGAATTGCATATACATAGACACTGAGAGTCATTCTTTGGTCTTCTGAGATTCATTCCTAGATTTTGTCACGTCACCTCTCGACCTCTACTCGAGGGTGGGGATCAGTGCTGATGACAGACTCATTTATTAACAGATAAGACTTGCTATGCAACACTCCTGTTTAGTCACTCTCTTGTCCTGCTGTAGCCTGCTTTATGTTCATCACAATCTTTTAAAAAAACACATTTCCAGATCATTCATTTGGGAATCATCACATTACGGAAGTAAAATGGGTTGGAAACGACAATTTGTGTTGACTTTAATCAGATGGATGGTAACGAAATCTGACTCGGTTGTTTTAGTTGTTCTGTGAGGGGACGAATCTGTTGCATTTGGTTAGTGGGACTTTCCTGTTTTCCTTATTTGGTTTCATTCAAAGGTCCCCCGCCTCAGAAGTGGCTCTGTGGAATGTAACTGCATTCCAGCATGCACATGACAACAAATATAGAAATTTGGGTGCTTGTTGGATTGTATTGTTTTTCGTGATGTGTGATTTGCACTTGAAAATCTCCACCCAGCTGCACCCATTACTGTGAACGATGTGTGAGCTTTTTCACATGGATGAAAGCTTTATGTGGGATTGTGCAAGTAAGCTGTGCAAAATATATTATATACGGTGGAAAAAGTGTAGTAATACCATGATATTGGGGTATGACCGTAGCTGTTCTGCATATAAATGCCTGTGGCACTGTTCCGCTGTACAGCCTGTAAGACCAGCCTGTGTCACTGGCCTTTCCCCCTATAATTTCCTGTCTAGCTGTACCTTCCCTGCATCGTGCATGCTTATTTTAAATTGTAATAATATTTTACAATATACTGTTTTTACTGTATTTCTAATCAAATAAATGCAGCCTGATGAACATAAGAGACATCTTTCTCACACACACACACATTTGTATATATGGTTTACAGAGACTCTCCATAGACGCAATGGTTTTTATACTGTACAAACCGTACATTCTGTGCATTTTTTGAATTAAAAAAAAAAAAAACACTGTTTGGTATGTTCTTTAAGCCATTTGGTTTACGAGGACACAGGAAGTGTGACCATGTTTACGTTGTAATACCCATGTTATTATACACATTTTGTGTCCTCATAAACCATGTATACAAGAACACACACACACACACACATATATATGTCCAGTATAATGAGCCTCAAAACAAGCAACATACTCTAGCTAAATTAGATTTATTAAAAATAATTTTACTCGCTTATTAAGTGATTGGAATGAAACTGTGTGTGTTTATGTAAGTGTGTACATGTACTCATCCAATTATTTAGTTGTTTTCAAGTCTTTCTTCTGCTGATTGCTCAGTCAAACCTCTGTGCTTTTTTAACTTCTTCCCAGATAGAAGAGGTCATTGTGTTCTTCTAAGCCATATTTATCATGTTGAACCATTACACATCCACCTATTTTTGTTAGAGGAAAAAATTCATAATATTTTTCATTTGTTTCATAGTTTTCTCATTTATCAACTTGAGGTTTAACTTTGCCCGATTTGTGCACCAGAGGGTGCTCTTCCACTACAAAAGTTGGCTGAGTTTTGCCCGGTTTGGGGATTGTAAACAAAATGGCATCTGAACAAACAAGTCAGATTATTCTTTTGTTTTACCAGTAGGTGGGTATATGAGGGCAGCGAGTCAAAGCCTGCAGTGGCTACGTATCTATGCTGTGTTCCTCTTACATAAGCACTGGCACCAATTCTGCACCAAGTCTGAGCTTCCGTTTAGAGCAGGGCTCATGACTCACCCTATTGTTTTTCATTCTCTGCCTTTGCTTTCTGCTGTGCATTAACTCATTTCTCTCTTCCTTTCTCTCTATCTCTCTTTGATTATTTTCCGTCTTCTGGGTGTGGTGGATTGACACGCATTTGATGCTTTTCTCTCTTTCTCTGGGCTGATGGTAGGTTGTGCAGTTCAGATTCCTGAGCAATGAGTGTACCAGACACACCCTGCCTGACAGGCATGTACTGGAAGGTTTGTGCCTGCACTGCGTCTTTTTCTCCACCAGCCTGTACAGAAATGCGTACAACTGCTTATCAGTCCAAACTCAGCCAGACCCCTTCAAACCAATGCAGTCGGCCTATCTTTGAAACCCATAACCACCACCCCAACTCCAACTTCCTTAGTTGTATGGAAACAGTGTTGTGTTTACTTTTCCTGGCTTGCTGTGCATAGGCGGAACTCTGCCTCTCTCGACCAATCAGGACACTTCTACAATGCATCATGAGTTAGAGGGAGGGGACTCAGCTTTTGAAGTGCTGGAGTGGGAGGGGTTTGAGGCTTTCTGGCTTCACTGCTGGGCGTGTTTCTGTTAGTATGTGCGTGTATGTGTGCATGAGGGATATATTTTTTATATTTCAGACCGAGTGAATTTAAAGTGACTCTCTTTTAGACTGGATTACAGACGAAAGTGAAACAGGACACTCTCTTGGTTTTGTTACAGATGGTATGTATCAACAGATCTTGCATTTCTGTCTGTGGTTTCCTGTCAATGTACCTGACTATAGCTGAAGATTCTGCCAACTGTGCAGCAGTTAGTGGAAATTATTACTATGCTTTTGGCACGAACGTGACTGCGCTTGTTTCATTGTCGTCTGATAGATTAAAAAGGCCTCAGTGTATTTTTAACTATATATCTGAACAGATTTTAAATTGTCCAAACTAAAAGGAAATTGTAGAAAAAGCTGGTTTGGTTATTAAGTTGGTTACTTTAATTTTGTTTACTGCATTGGTTTACAGTTTAGAAGGTTTTAAGTTTTTGGTAAGCAATCTGTACACGTCAGAACTACAGCTGTCTGTCACAATGCTCACGTTTTTTAGCTGTTTATGACATCATATTGCCATTTTCATACTTTGTAACCTTCCATTTTGACTTATGCTCATGGCAAAAGGTAATATTTCATGTCTGGAAGCATAGCTGGATAATTAATTCATTTCATAATAGGCTTACAACAAGCATACACCCTGTTTGATTAGTTACAGATTCTGGTTGAAGGTGACAACCAGAATCTAGCATAGACTTGCTAAATTTACTCCGGTCAGGGTTGCTAGGTCTTCACAAGAAAAATAGCCCAAAGGCCAGTCAAAAGTAGCCAATGCTATTTTCTCTGTTGGGCGGCTGAATTCTCCATTGAATTTGTATGTCTGGGTGGTGTTTTGAGGGCGTTGGAGCACCGAAATCATACGTATGGAGGTGAAAATCAACCTTCAACCCACTGCAACAGCTTAAAAGTAGCCAAATTCAGCAACACTGACTCTGATGCCATCATGGTCAAACTGTTGTGGAAATCTGTATGCTTTTACACAGTCAAATATGCCCATGCTGTAAACTTTAAATGTTTTAAAATATGAATCAATGGCCACAGGCTCACAAGAACACAATGACGCCATCTACAAAACAGGTTGAACGCCATTTGTGTTGATTTTTTTTTTCTTCAGTTTTGCTATATGTATACCATTTATGAACACATATAGCCTATACCTTGCTGCTGGCCATTTAGTACATACTTGACTGCTTGCAAGTAGCAACTTGAAGGCGTTTTCCAAATCCAGGATGTTACCTCATTATGGCATTTGTAGTATAAAAGCTAACATTTAAGTCACAAGTCTTGCATAATTTATCATATTTGCGTAAATCACTTATTTAGTCCCAGAATTGACTGTAGTCACTTTACTAGTTAGTCTCGAAATACAATCTGCCCTGTGTCATGCTAATCTGTGTGCTACTGAACCTCTCATTATACCAGTAAAACCTGCCATTCTTAAACATCAATGGCAACATCATATTGTCATCACTGTTATGTGGTCAAAATACAGAAATGTTGTCATCATAGGAGTTGATTCATTTTGACTGAGAAACATAGCAAATCTGTCATACAATGGATTAACTTTCTGAAACCACAAATGGTTTATGACTGTACCATTGTGGTAATATGGGTGGAGACATGCATTAAGTCATGAATTTTGATAATTTTGAATCACTCAATGGGGTAACTACTGAAAAAGTCCTATAAACTGAAGATTTTTCCTATTCAATAGTGCAGTTGAAGGAGTTTGAGCTATTGAGATGTAAGAATCAATGCTAATGTAACTTACTTATATTTACAAATCACCAATTGTTATTTTCAAAGGGTGTGTCTACAGATTTAACAATGCGACTCCACCAAATATGCTTCTTCAATACGATTGTATTAGAAGAGGGCATTGGCTCGGAGGCTAAAACAGGTTGGAGAGAACCTGTGTGGTTTGTACCGAACCCGTATTGCTTTCTTTGCCACATTCACTAACGCCTGCTAACATGTTGTGGTTTCTGGGAGGAGATGTCAGACTCTGCAGTGGGATGTGCGTAGACATTGTTATGTGAAGGATCCATCTGTGATAGTTGGATTGTCCATCAGGAATTTTGACCATCATGATATTGAGATGACAATGCGAGCTCATAATTTAGACTGGACTGAGTCATGTGTGCTTTTTTGTCATTGAAAGCAAAACATAACCTAGACATTTTGAATCATAACATTTAAAGGAAATTGTCATCATTATTTGTAGGATATTCTGTTGTGGTTACATTAATGAGATCTGTGGAATGTTTAGTTCTATTTTTAAGTGCAGTGAGTCAGCATCGAATTCATTTAGGTTCTTCTGCACACACGCAGTGTCCTTTTAAATAGTACCTTCCCTATGTTTACCCATACATTTACCCATAATGCATTGTGTTTATTATTGCTGAGCATGCCTAGTGTTTACCTGGCTAAAAGGTACGTTTCTAGGTGGTTTCTTGCACGCAACGTTTAGCTCTACACCCATGTTCATTGAAAACTATACTCGCACTAGTTCTCTTATGGGTTTCCACCTTTTTCTGTTGTATTGTTATTGAATGGGTTGGGTTAATAGATTAGTAGCCAAGTATTTCCAAAAGTGCTCTGCTATGCTTTCAAGAGTTTTCGATAATGTTGTCCACTGCTGCGTCAGTGCTTTTATTATAGTTGTTGCTCATGTATCTTTATTTAGTGGCAGAGGCAAAGAACACTGCTGCTGCATTTACACTGCTGGTCTTGGTGCCCAGTTCCGACTTGTTGACTATATCTGACTATATCTATATATATATATCTATATATTTAATGTGCGACTCCACCAAATAGTCGCACATTAAATATATAGATCCATTGACATAATCAAAAAGAGTAATGTGATCATGGTTGGTGTCCACCTGAATTGACTTAATTCGCCACCATTGCTTTTTTAATGACGTACTACTTGCATTGATTGGAATATCCGATCTGTCTGCTTACATGGCAGACACAAATGCAAGAGATTTATTTCCACACGTGAATAAAGCCTGAAACAAAAAAAAATCAGAATTTGGTCACTTGAACCATGTAATGTAAATGCGGTCATGCTGATGTACATCTTATTTGGGAGCAAATTTTTGACAGTCAAATATCAGCACAATGGCCCTAACTTTAGCTTCAAAACTTCCTGACAATCTTTTGAGCCCTTTTTTAATTTAAGATGTGGTAGAAGTCATGACCTAGTGGTTAGCACTTATAATCTGATATGTTGAACTGTGGTGCTCTTGTGGTTGAGAATTTGTGTCTGGCTTTCATTTTCCTCAAGGGTTGCCATCTCGTAATTACGGTTACAGTATGGCATGAACGCAGCATAAGCTGATTGTTTTAGTTAAGGAGTAGCTATATAAGGTGGATGCTGTTTGTTTGTGGCGCTCGGTGACTGTCTGTCTACAACCCTGCATATCCTGATGACGGGTGATGTCTGCATGAGCAGGGTGTGTGGAGGTATGGAAATACATATGATGACAGGCAGGTGGGACATTGTATCATTGCATTCGGACCGATTGGACGAACATTTTTTGGGACTTCCATAGAAGGTGCATGTAAATGTTTTAATCTTTAGGCCACTTCTATTGTAGTTTGCTCTCAGGATATGAAGAGAGTTTAAACTAGTATATTAAAAGTGTTTATAAAAAAATGCTACCTTTGCTTAACGAATACATCCAATAAAATGAAGAACTTTAAAAAGAGGACAAAATGGTCTTAAGAGAGAAGTGATATATTAAATTCTTTTAAAAAAAGTTCCTCTGACCTGCCATGACAACCAAGGAGCATGTTTTGATGTGAGTCAAGGTCATGTAGGACAATGTGACACAGTCACAAGATATTTGATGTTTAATGTATGAGATTTCATAGTGGGTAGGGCTGTTTGGTTCTATAAAAAGAAATTAAGTGATGACAAAATGTCCTGTCACTAATAACTTGCCGAGGTCACTGAGGGCAATGGACATGGAAGATTTACATTTGAATAGCTTTTATCACATGAATAACGCTGATGTTTGACTGTATCTCATCTCTGGTTCTTCGTATTTCGTCATCAACAATCCACCCTCTTTCAGTACATAACCTAAAACCTGCTGAGCTTGTTAGAACACTTTAAGAATACTGAAGCAGTAAATCTACATGCTGGGTGCTCCTTGACACTTTATTTCTCTTCTACCCAAGGTTTGTGAACTGAGAAAAGTAAAGGCCAGTTGAAAAACAAGCCATGAGCTGTCACCATTTTACCCTTGAGCAACTGTCACTGTAATAAATAAATGGCAGATCCATGTTTAAAGGTTTAGAGGACTACATACCATGAATGGCTAGAAGTGGTTGCTATGGTGGTTAAGTGTCTTGTCTGGTAATACAAAAGCCCTTGTTGAAGATGCAATCTGTGGACCGGGTTAGAGTTAGGAGACCTACTTAGTCCTTATGTCAAGGATCAGTTAGGATTGTTATTGCTTCAGAGTTATTGATTTCTCTCTATTAATAATGCTACATCTGATTAGAAATACACCTTGCACTGTGCATTTGAAATAATACACACATATTTAATTGTGTTTGATAATGTGTTTACTGGGTTTCTCTCTGATTCAGCATGACCTCATGTTTCATGCTAAACTCGTGATTTGCATGTGATTCTGGCTGTTTTTAATGTAGTGAGGTCAGGGCAAGTAATGGGATCGATATTGCACAAATGCTTTTTTATGTATTGATAGCAGCAATAATGCATTTTTATGTATTGATACTAGCTTTTCATAATAATGTAAGTGCATTTCCTTTTCTCAGACACTCAACTGTTCTCTTTTTGTCTCTCTTTTTGTCGTTGCAGTCTCAGCAGGTCACACCCACCGCAACATCTCAGGTCTCCACAGCGAAACCTGCACAATATGAGGTAAAAACCCTCATCCTTTTCAGTCATTAACAATTTATTCACATTATTTCTTTTATTTGTCTGATGCAAAGATTACACTCCACTCTACAACTTTATCGACCCATGGCTTCCACACTGGATGTTGGTAGTCATCTGCTTTTTTCCTTCTTTGAAGTATCCAGGTGTCTGAACTGCTCTGAGGAATGCTACTGTGTTTTTAAGAGGTGTGGTGTCATTGCTAAATGGAGACCTATTCAGATAAAGTGTTTAAAGAGGTCATGAATTGAGAAATCAAATTTTCCTTGAGCTTTTGATATAAGAGGTCATCATACTATAAGAATATCCCATAAGTTTCAGAACTGAAAACTTCCTTGTTAGTCCATTGAAACCAAGCCCAGATTAAGACTCGTTGTGGAATGTTCCTTATTACGTCATAGACAGGTGAAAGACCACCTCTGCAGAATTATAAATTATATATAGAAAGCGATCAAAGAACGCTCCCTTTACAATCGCTGGAGCTGTCAATCAAACAGTGTGAGTTTATCAGTGACTGAGTTCTGGACTCTCACCAAAACTCCCATTGGGATCAACGAATTTATATTATGTTTTCACTTTTAGTTATGATGAAAGCATTCATTTGGGTGCAGAAATCAATTTACAATGACGAGATAACTGCATTCATGCACTCAACATGTCTGTGATCTGCTACATGCTCATCACTGCAACCTTGCATGCCACAATGTAAATATAATGCTATAATCAACACTTTTTACGATAAGTAAACCTTGAGAACTGTAATAGTAAAAACATGCTTCGAGACAGTTCCACATGTAATACTTAGCTATTTTCATATGAAAGATGTTAGCCAATCACAGCAGTGGGCGTTTACACTGAAGCCTCCCAGCAGACACGCCCCTTAAAACAGAGCGTTCAAATCAGAGGGCTGAAATCAGGGTAGGAAAAATGGATTTTATTTCTAAATTATGACAGTTTTTCATGTAAAATCATACTAACATAAGTGCACCCCAGGAAACATTATAAAATAATGCAGTTCATGACCCCTTTAATGCTGTTCCTTTCAGCAGAAATGTAGACACTATGAGTAACAAGCTTTTTCTGAAGAACAACCGAAGGCCATTTGCCAGTGCAGAAGTCGCCGCCACAATACGAGGGTGTTGTGGGTGGCTGGTGCAAGGTTGCTATGCGCTTTATTTAACAAGCACCATCATTAAAACCTAGAGGAGGACCGAAAATAATCACTGCATAGAGATAAAAATACAAAGAAGTCTTTATACACTCACTCCTATGTTTGTATGGACTCTTAAAGGACTTTGTTCTTTGCTTTTTGAGACATTTTGATTGCTAAACAGAAAAGTTCTTTTGATTTTTCTCATGGTTATTTGTTGCTTTTGGACAAATTATGTTTCTGCTCCAGATATTTGGTTGTGGCAGGACATGGTGTCTCCCATGAGAGGCGTCTCTGCCCTATGACTCACTTTCCTGAATCTAGCTACAGCTGGAGTTTGCTTTTGATTTGCTTGTAACTGCTGTTTATGTGATTGTTAAAGGTATCGCTCATTCCCAAATCCCCAGGTTAACAACTCCTTAGACTGAAAACAAAGACTTTGCAATAGTAGTTGATACCTAGTGCACTCCGTCCTGGAATGTTTGAGCTGTGGTGCTAATACAGCAGCAATAAACCCCTTTCACACAGTAATCCTGGGAAATTACTGTAAAAATACCAGAATGACTTTACCAGTAAATACACAAATATGCTGTTCACACAAGCAACTGCATTCTAGCTTTTTACCCTTAAGAGACCATTCACACATCAGCACCAAAATACCAGTAAATTCTGTGATGTCAGTCATGGGAAATGATCTTTAAATGCTGCGCCGTTGTCTTCATTTACTGCATGAGGAGAAGAACTTCAGTTTCACTGTCTGTTCAATTTGAGGTAGTTAGCACCACTGCCATGCAAAGAACCCGTTAAGCCCCTGTATTGTTCTTTAAAAGTTCTCTAACTCTCTCTTAGTGTAGTTGGGGAAGGATTAAAAAACGACATTAAAATACAGTGTATTTCCTGAAGAAAATGTGGTTTTCAACTTTTTTGCCCTCAAGGAAATATTCCAGGCCCCCACACAAGACTTTTTGACCTCAGAAAAGCATAAAAGTGATTCAAAACAACTTGTAATTTCCCATTCATAGCAAACATATGAGAGTGGAGTAACACATCTAAAATCTAAGGAGGAGAATGAAGGTGGTAGTGGGATGCAACAAGACAGTTCGGATACTGAGAGCTGTCAGTTGCAGTTTAAATTATGTGGAAGGAGGAATACAATTGGAGGATGACCGAAAGCTAAGACATGGTGATTGGCTGTAGTCTTTGAATGAATGTAAACTGACAAGAGGCTCAAAAGCAGGTGTTTGTGAAGTCAGTTATATATCAAAATTATGTCACAAACTTCAATTAAAAAGCTATGTTCATATATTAACTGCTTTGTGTTATTTATGTAGTCACATAATTAGGCTATGTCCTGATGTTTTGTGATTGAAGCATTCTGTAAGTAAAGTTTTCAATCAACTCTTATGGTTCTACATTGAAAGGTGTTTTAAAGATAGGTGATATATAGCACTTAAAGGCCCAACGAGACTTGGATTTAGCCAGGATTAGGCCTTAGTTCAATTAGGACATTTAAGTAGCTTTTATAAACATGGCTTATAAAAGAAATATTACTGGTATGCATCTTGAGGCAAAACAATGGCACTAACATAGTTTAAGATATGTCAATGCATGTTACTTTCAGTTAAAACAGCTAAAACATGCATTTCAGTCTGGAACTAGGCTTAAGCCTTGTCTGTGAAACCGTCCAAATGTGGTTCCCCTATGATTTCAAGCGAATAAACCACATTTAGTGCCATTTAGCACTATTTTTGTTTAGAGTATACAGGTAATTTCCTGGGAATGTTACAACTTCCCTTACCAGTAAATTGCCAAAACCGATTTACCGGTATTTTTGAAAAGGTCCTTTTCCAGTAAAGACTGTATGTGCAAAAAGGGCTATAGGTTTGAATCTGTCTTGATCACATTGCCTCTCTCCCAAGTAGTTTCAATAAATAAAACATGGAATAGGCCCAAGAGTAATGTGTGTGACGCCCTAAACATGATATATGATTGACATTCTCACATCTGCATTGTAGAAAGGACCTACGCAATCGTCTACTGCAGCTGCAGTCGTTAAATCCGGCACCAGCCCTGCAACCCCAGCAGCTCCTTCAGTAGCTGCATCTACTGCGGGAGCTGCAGGCGGTGGAGGCCCCGCCACCACTCAGAAAGGACCTTCTCAAGTCAAGCCACAGGTAGACACCATCCCGTCTACTGGATTTATCGGACTTTGGGCTTGTTCACACCTTCCTCACGCTGGTTTTCATCAGGGCCATACAGCACTTTTTCTTAAAAATCTTTTTCCTTTCTATCCTAACCAATCTTGCTTTCACTCTTGGTTAACATTTTTGGTGAATACTAACACAACACTTTTGGGCTGTTTCTGTTTCTATAACATCTGGAAAACATCTGTAGGACCATTTGTTGCTGTTTCTGTCTATTGGAGATCATGCTTTTTTGTTTTGTTCTTTGGTTCTCAACGCTGACCACATTCATGACTTTAATGGGTGCCGCCTGGAGAAACATCAAGTTTTAACTTTCTTCTCTGCCATTTCGAAACTAAACCCCATCCTCATTGGGTTTTGTCCATCTCATCTTCATACTTAAAAGTGCATAATGAGAATCTCACTCCTGCATGCTGATTGCAGGCCACAGTCTCTAAACCCACACCTGCAACTTCTGCTAAAGTCCCAACTGTGAGCTCCGCTACTGGACCTGCTGGAACGACAGGTGGAACAGGAGTGAAGCCCACAGACCCTGTGAAAGACAAGGCCCAGGTACACCAATGCACATCATTCATTGGTGTCTCCTTATTCTTCTGCAAACAAGACTTCATCGGCATGGCTCTTTTACAATATCTTCTTCTGCACACCATTTATTGCTGCTTTTACTTCAAGAATTCTCTTTGGATGGATAGTCCCAACTTAGCAATGTCTCATTCTTCGATCACCACCTTCCACATCTCATCGTGTTTATCTTTCCCACACGTCTATGAAAGGAGTTGCATCACTGCACTCCTGAAAAGATAAGACGGAGGTCTTATCTTTCTGTTCTTTCCCTCTCTGGGTTTGCTTTGGCTGCACAATTGCTTTATTTAGTTTATAATCACCATGTGAAAGTTGGTATTAATGCTCAAACATGTGGCGCGTATGCTTCTGATAGAGTACAACAGTTCCTTCATCCAAACCGGGACCTGCTAAAGTGGATCCGGCTGTTGGAAAGCCCTCAGCCACGGCTGGTGCACAAAAGCAAACAAGCGCTCAAAAGGTACTTATGGAATGACGGAGGATCACCAGGAGTGTCATCATCCTTATTTTAACCTCACATTCTCTTGCGAAGACATTTGTGCTTGAAAAGAAGCACCCCGCATATCTTAATGGATTTTAAAAGGGCTTTTTGGGGAATCATTTCTATTGATTAACGACTACAACCAAAGTTCAGCTCAATGCGTAAACTAATGTTAATGCATTTCAAAGAACATAAATGCAGGATGTAAAGCCACTCAAGCTGGTCCACATATACACTACCATTTAAAAGTTTGAGATTTTGAGATCCACATGTGTCAACTTTTCATAGTAGTTCAAGTGAACTACCAACAAACATCTAAAAGACATTGTAAAACATCCTTTAATAAGAGCAGATTTAATACAACAGTTTGGTGAGCAGCTTATGGTCATATTACAGGGATGTCTTTGGCAATTTATTGAAAAATACCTTGGAAGGAGAAATGTGTGCTATCTGGGAATGTTTCAGTAGTGTAGCCAGTCCAGGTATGTCAGTATGGAGAATAATAAAGTAATTTTGCTTTGGGCTGCAGGTGCAAGTGGAAGTGGGTCCAGGAGCTAAAGTCAGTACGGGGGTTAGTATACATGCTGAGTTTATCTTTGTGTCTTTTTGTTGTGTAGTCATCAGAGACTCTTTCTTAAAAAAAAAAGTGTTTATTTTGTATGCTTGTTTAGGATGTAGATCCGTTTGATGCCCTGTCTGGCACTTTACCCTCATCACAACCTCTGGCTCCTAAAGTCCCAAAATACACTGGACCAGAGATTACAGAGGTAATGCATGAGTGTTGATATTTGACTGATGTCTGTTTTAAACTTAAAGGATTAGTTCACTTTCAAATTAAAATTTCCTGATAATTTACTCACCCCATGTCATCCAAGATGTTCATGTTCTTCTTTCTTCAGTCGAAAAGAAATTAAGGTGTTTGATGAAAACATTCCAGGATTTTTCTCCATACAGTGGACTTAAGTGGTCTCCAAACGGTTGAAGGTCAAAATTAGTTTCAATGCTGCTTCTACGTGATCCCAGACGAGAAAAAAGGGTCTTATCTAGAGAAACCATCACTCATTTTCTAAAAAAAAATTTAAATTATATACGTTTTAACCATAAATGCTCATCTTGAACTAGCTCTCTTCTTCTTCTCTATTTGAATTCCAGCAGTGTAGACACTGCTAAGTGTATTACTGCCCTCCACAGGTCAAAGTTTGAACTAATTGTTATATACTTGCACTATCATATTGTATATGACAATTTAGTCATATACAAAATTTAGTTTGACCTTCAACCATTTGGGGTCCATTGAAGTCCACTATTTGGAGAAAAATCCTGGAATTATTTAATCAAAAACCTTAAATTATTTTCGACTGAAAAAAAAATAAGTACATGGACATCTTGGATGACATGAGGGTGAGTAAATTATCAGGAAATTTTAATTTGAAAGTGAACTACTCCTTTAAAGGGTTAATTCACCCAAAAATGAAAATTCTCTCATCAGTTACTCTCAATGTCAATACTCTCAATTCACTTTTAAAACACAAGTGAAGATATTTTTAATGAAAACTGAGAAAGCATTTTGACTGTCCATCCATTGAAAGTCTATTCACCTAAAATTCACTTCAAAATGTTCATAAAGAGATTGTAAAAAAAAAAAAAAAATCCATATGAATCGATGAAATGGTTTAATCCAAGTCTTCTGAAGAGACTTGTTCGCTTTATATGATGAACAGATTTAATTAGGGCTTTTATTCATATATAAACATTGATCAGCTAACATAAACTGAAGCTCAACCATACTTGCTTGACGTGTAAGAAAACAACAACCTCTTCTGGAAGCTATATAACACAAGAATGAACCTCATTGGTTCTCACACGTGTCAAGCAAACATGTTTGAGCTTCTGTTTACCATATCTGATGTGTGCATTAATGAATGTTTATATTGTGAATAAAAGCCTAAATTAAATCTGTTCATCATATAAAATGATCAAGTCTCTTCAGAAAATTTGGACTACACCGCTCAATGCATATGGATTAGTGTTACAATCTCTTTATGAACTTTTTGAAGCGTCTAAGTGGTAGTTGCATAGATGGTCAATGGATGGCCAGAAATCTCTCAGATTTCATTTAAAACATTTTCCGTCGAGTTTCTGAAGATGAACAAGATCCTATGGGTTTAGAAAGACATTCGGGTGAGTAATAGATGACAGAATTTTTGGGAGAACTAACCCTTTAAGTAATAATCTTAGCATGTGTTTGTGAATGCTGATTGTTTAACAACCTGTATTTTGCTATACGTGTGTTTTCTAATGGAGTGTATTGCATGTCTCAGCCAAATATAAAACCAGAGAAGGGTGTTTTGTGTGGTGAGAGAGATGACACACTGCCGCCCGGATACAGAAAGGAAGACATGGTCAGTTTGCGATCATACATATTTTTAACCTCTTTCTTTTTCTATTCCTTTCAGCTTATCAGTAGTTAAAGGGATAGTTGAACCAAGTTGAAACCTGTATTTCTTCAATTGAACACAAAATGAGGATTTTGAAGAACATTCTTTTTCAATGTTATTGCATGATACTTTTTCGTACAATTACAATTAATGCGGACTGAGGCTTTTAAGCTTCAAAATGGACAGAAAGGCACCAAAAAGCATAATAAAAGTAGCCCAAATAAGGACTTTAAAGGTCTTCTTAAAGGGATAGTTCACCCAAAAATGAGAATTACTCCGCCTCATGTTGTTCCAAACCCATTTGACTTTTATCTTCAGAAGAGATTTCTGTCCCATTGAAAGTCTTGACATTTACAAAGATCGTAAAATAAATCCATATGAATCGAGTGGTTCAATCTAAGTCTTCTGAAGAGACACGATCACTTCATATGATGAACAGATTTAATATGGGCTTTTATTCACATATAAACTTTGATCAGCAAACATAAACAGAAGCACATCCATACTTGCTTGACACACAAGAACAAACCTCATTGGTTCTTGCGGAAGCTTAATTTTTTTATCACAAATATCTTCATTTGTGTTCCAAAGATGAACAAAATATAGGGATTTGAAACAACATGAGGGTGGGTAAATGATAGGATTGTTGTTTTTGGATGAACTATCTCTTTAAACCATTTGTTTCCCTCTTCATAATTCATTAGTCTTGTTACATCTCACTGATGTGTAGAGTATGTTTTTAGTATGTTTCTGACTGTCTAATCCAAAGCATTTGTTATCTTTTTTCAGTGGGCTTTGAGTCTAAGTAACCAGTGTTTATTTATATATATTTCAGGAAAAGAAAAATCCTGCTGGAGTTCCTGAGAAGCCTAAAGACGTTCCTAAGGTAGGCTTTTACTGTCAGTGTGTTCATTGAGCTGTTGTTTTTAGCCCTTTTCTAATCATGTGACTCCCATTCTTCTAGTTCACACACGTTTGAAGTCTCCAGCGTTTACTTGCCTACACCCCAGCACCACATTATTGCTATTTCCATCACACAGTTATTGTCCCTATTCTTTGTGTCTTTGGGCCTAATTTGGATCATTTAAATGACATCAAGTAATTAGCATAATACACATAAAAACCATGTCCATATAAGGGCATATATATATATAATATATATATTGTGTGTATGTGGGTGTGTGAATCTTTCAGCTTCTTTCTTTTTCTGTCAGTTTTGAATTATTTGAGTGTTTAACTTATTGAATAATCATGATTTCTGCATGAAAACATTTGCACACAATATGCACGGTTAGTGAATGAGGCCCATAGTCCAACTGTTACGCCCAATCATATCATCTTAGACATGTCTCACTGTTATTGTCCCATGTCTTACCACATCTCTTTCTCTATCTGTATTTTAGTGCCAAATATTTAGCTTGATCTAAGGGTGTTGGCTAGCAAACAGAAGCAAACACAAATTCATCACTCATTCACTTTCAGCACATTGTTGCCCAATCAGCACAAACTGTACACACACACATAACCTGTGCTGCATTTCACTCATTCACTCAAGTTTTTTGATAACGCCCATCGCCCACCCTTCAGTTTTCAGAATATTATGATCACAGTCTCACCATTTTGAACAGCTTTCCCGATTGCTTTTCTCTGATCGTACATAGAGGTCTCAGATTATTCAGCTGCTGTTTGTTTTATAAGTTAGCATGTGAACGCAGCATGCTGTTAATGTTGAGCTTTTGGTATGCAGAGGGTGTGTCTGTACTTTTCCTGCCACAACATATGCAGTTTGTTATTCCCCTGAAATTTAGCTTGGGGCTCCCTCTAAAGGTCTTTTCTAGAATTACATTATTATTTTTGACATTTTGCGCACAATTCTGTTTGGTCTTTTTCATTCACGTGTGCTTGTTTGATGTTTTCTGAAAGCCAATAAGCACAGACGATGCGCTGGAGTCCCTCTCTTCTGGGTTTGTGTCTTCTTCAGCTCCTCCTAAGAAGACAGATGTGGTGAGTAGCCTTGACAACAGATTGTTATGTTTGCTGGGGTTTTCAATCTTTTTCATGCCATGCACAGAACTTCAGTTATGAAAATCCCCTTGTGAGGGAATTTTATTTAAATTAAATAAAAATATAAAGCCAGCTTAAAAAAAAAAAAAAAATTGTAAAAGATTATATGGAAAATATTTGCAATTTTTTTTATTTTTAACTTATTATTAATTGTAATAATTATTTTAATAGCTAAAGATAATAATTATTATTTTTATTATTTTAAATTATATTTTATTTATCAATATTTAGTTTTTAAAAATAATTGTTAAAATTAAGTTGTAAATTAACTATTATATTTTTTATGTAATAAAATAATAATATTTAAATGTAAAAATTAAAACTATTATTTATTTTATCAATTTCATTGTACCCAATCACCCTTTTGTGAATAGTTGCATATAGAAAATATTTGCTGCTTTTTTAACATATTATTAACTTTAATAATTATTTTAATAACTAAATAAAAAAAATATATATTATTTTTTACTAATATTAGCCTATTATATTATTAAATTATTAAACCCTGGCTTAAGTCATATCAGATCATTTGATTGTATATATGCATAGTCTTGACTTAATGTAAATGTTTTGGTTCTTTGTATGATATTTATTCACTGTATTTCAGAAAACTGAAACGATAGGAGCAGTCGACGTTCGTTCGGCAGGTATCACCAACTTTGCTCCCCCTCCACCCTCTCAGCAGGTAAGAGCTTTTAAAACACTGCAACAATAATATTAGCATGTCTAAAAACTAAGCACGTCTCTCTCTCCTTGAGCAGAAACAACCAGCAACGTCTCAACCTGCTACTGTTACTAAATCACCTGCTCCACCGGCTGACAAGAAAGCCAAACTGGAGATCCCCGCACAATCCACTAAACCAAAGACAGATGAGGTAAAGTCAAGTTCACCCGTATACTTTTTAAGGATTCAATATTTCTGACCAGTCAACATATTTTTATTATAAATAAAGTGAAATTGTGTCTATTTTCTATTCTAGTCAGACTCCATGTTGCTGGATGCTCTCGGTGCTTTGGGCGACACACTGGGCGCTCCAGAACCACCCAAAAAATCACCTGAACTCAAACCTGGCCAGATAGTTGATGTAACTCTTCTGTTCATTCTTTCATAATTTTTAATAGATTATTTTATTTATTATTATTTTTATTAAAGCGTTATATAGTCTTCTATAGTGTATTTTTGATCTTTAGATTTGTTATAGTTTTATTAATATTTTGAATTAGATTTATTATATTATTTATTGTGTTATTTGTGCTTTTGTCATTTTATCTTTTTTTTTATTTAAAAAAATCTATATAGGTTTAATTTATTTTTACTTCAGTTTTAGTGTGTGTGTATGTGTGTATATATGTATGTATGTATATATATATATATATATACAGTTATGATCAAAATAATAGCAGTGTGTTTAAAAAAAGTGAGTAAAGCTCAAAATCCATATAATTACCTTTATTTCAATACACACAAATGCATTGGGAACACTGCACATTATATTCTAAATCAAAACATCAAGAAAAAAATGATCGAATTTGTTATTACTTTTCAGAAAGTGAAGGAAAAGGAATATTAGGCTGTTCAAAAAAATAGCAGTGTCTGCATTTTTCTTTACAAAGTCACATATTTACTGTATAAACTGAAAAATGCTTAAAGATTTTGCTTTCTTGTGAATCACTGAACTAATATTTAGTTGTATAACCACGGTTTCTGAGAACTGCTTCACATCTGTGTTGCATGGAGTCGACCAACTTCTGGCACCTGTGAACAGGTATTCCAGCCCAGGTCGATTGCACTACACACCACAATTCCTCTGCATTTCTTGGTTTTGCCTCAGAAACAGCATTTTTGATGTCACCCCACAAGTTTTCTATTGGATTAAAGTCTGGGATTGGGCTGGCCACTCCATAACGTTAATCTTGTTGGTCTGGAACCAAGATGCTGCTCGTTTACTGGTGTGTTTGGGGTCGTTGTCTTGTTGAAACACCCATTTTAAGGGCATTTCCTCTTCGGCATAAGGCAACATGACCTCTTCAAGTATTTTGATGTACTCAAACTGATCCATGATCCCTGGAATCCGATAAATAGGCCCAACACCATAGTACGAGAAACATCCCCATATCATGATGCTTGCGCCACCATGCTTCACTGTCTTCACAGTGTACTGTGGCTTGAATTCAGTGTTTGGGGGTCGCCTGACAAACTGTCTGCGGCCCCTAGACCCAAAAAGAACAATCTTGCTTTCATCAGTCCACAAAATATTGCGCCATTTCTCTTTAGGCCAGTCAATGTGTTCTTTGGCAAACTGTAACCTCTTCAGCACGTGTCGTTTTTTCAACAATGGGACTTTGCGAGGGCTTCTTGCTGATAGCTTGGCTTCACATAGGCGTCTTCTAATTGTTACAGTACTCGCAGGTAATTTTAGACTTTCTTTGATCTCTCTGGAGCTGATCATTGGCTGAGTCTTTGCCATTTTGGCTATTCTGCGGTCCATTCGAATGGTAGTGTTCCATTTTCTTCCACGTCTTTCTGATTTTAGTTGCCATTTTAAAGCATTAGATATCATTTTAGCTGAGCAGCCTATCATTTTCTGCACTTCTTTATATGTTTTCCCCTCTCTAATCAACTTTTTAATCAAAGTACGTTGTTCTTCTGAACAATGTCTGGAACTACCCATTTTACTCCGATTTTCAGAGAGAAATGCACAGTACAACATTTGCTGCCTTTGTCCTTAAATAAGGACCATTTGTTTGACATCAGTTTTTTCACAGAATTAATTTAAATTGATTAATCTCTAATTGAACTCCACACTGCTATTATTTTGAACACACCCATTTCAATTAATGATTCAGTTACACATAATCAGCAGCATGCATGTCATGACTGTTGTGTCTGTTGGTTTTCTATTACTCTACTACATCTATTAGTAAAATATTTGCCATGTAGAAATATAATTTCTATCAAAAACAATGATTGATCTGGTAAGTGATGTTGGACTGCTATTATTTTGAACACAACTGTATATATACGTATGTATGTATGTATAGTTTTCTATATGTTTTTAATCATTTGCATGTTTTTGAGCAGGAGAAGAAACAGACATCAGAGAAGAGTGTTGGTCTCGGGGAGAGAGAGGACACACTCCCACCAGATTATAGATTCTCCGAGGAAGAGCTTATGAAATATCCTCCTCCTAAAAAAGAGGTCAGACATTGTATACAACTTACAAAATATTTCAAATCAGTGTCTTCTATTATTCTTATTTAATACTTTACATAATTGAGAATGTTTTATGTTAGCAGAAATGGGTTGTATGAATGGTGTGTTGTGATTGGCTACTGTCACTGGATACTGTGTTCTTATTGGTGGATCTCTCTCTCAGCCCTCACTGAACACAGATGATGCACTGGACATTCTTTCTGAAGGTTTCACGGCCCCTGCAGCAGCACCTGTTGTTAAGGCATCTGTTCCTCCTGCACAGGTAATAATTTATAATCATTTTCATTAAAATGAGACAATATAAGAACAATATTACATTATACAATGTCCATTCTGCCCCACTCTTCACATGTTTGATAATAGTCCTGACCTGAAGACATCTACATAAGCAATATATAGCAGGAAGTGTGGCACATCAGAATGACTATTTTTCTCCTATATTTACCCGATTAAATGCATGTCGTCCACTATTCACTGCTTTCCTAAGGCCACCGGGTGGCTGTGGCCATGTGCGAGGGCCCTTTCAATGCTGCTTGCGGATTTAACACATTATGTGATTCTTGTAATGTACATTCAGGTAGTTAAACACTGTTCATTTGTTTAATCAGGAAAAGAAGAAACCTGATGCAGTTCCAGAAAAGACTAAAGATCTTCCTAAGGTAGGAAATGTGCTGTGTTGTTTTAAGCCATTTGTAGTCACATGCAGTGTTGGGGGTAATGCATTACAAGTACAGATTCACTTTTCATGAAAATGAATAGAAAAATTATAAATAGATGTAACTATAAATAGATGTTAAATAACAGAAGTATACTTTATGTATTTAATCTCACTTTATTAACTAATGTCTTTGCTGCTGACTTCTGATGATCCATTTCAACCACACTAATAAGCAAAATTGACTGCATCCTATTCTGAATGGCAGCACAGCTGAAAGGTTTGAGCTGCGCCCTCTACTGTACAGGCTTGAATTTGCATTTCCTTCAGCCTGAGGCTTATTCATTTCACTTTTGTTGTGAAAGGGACTTTACATTTGCCAAAAATAGACTTTTGGTTATTAAAAAAACAAACAAGCAAGCCTAGTGCAAATAACGCAAAAGTAACATAACGTTGCTTTCCATAAGTAATGCAATTTGTAACTTTTTTACGGAGTAACGCAATATTGCAATGCATTACTTTTAAAAATAACATTCCCCAATACTGCTCACATGTTGTTAAAGCCTCCATTCCACATTTTGTTACTCCTCAAAAAAAGCTGATATTTTATAAAATCAAACAGTTCAACAGTTTCAAACTGTTTAAACACTGGTAATTTTTCAAATCAGGAAACAAAGAAGCCTGATGCAATTCCTGAGAAGACTAAAGACGTTCCCAAGGTAGCAAAGCTTTCTGATCTGTTGTGTTTAGCCTTTTGTTCTTTCTTGTGTGTAACAGCAACAAATATTATTGCATTAAGTAGGTTTAAGCATTCAAATAGTTGTTTAACCACTGGTATTTCTTTAAAATCAGGAAACAAAGAAGCCTGCTGGAGTTCCTGAGAAGACTAAAGACGTTCCCAAGGTAGGCCTTTTACTGTCAGTGTTTATTTTGATATAATGATAGGCTGACAGTACATTATATCACTCATTACACTGCCACTTGCCAAAAAAATGGCATGAAATATTGATTTGATTCGAAATTGCTTTATTATTACAAGGAAGTGACTGTGGAGTGAGACGAAAGAAATGAAACTACTGTAGCACAGCTATGTAAGAAATTGGCTGAATTGGGAGAATGGTCAATAGTACAGTACAGCTTACATGAGATATTTGACGACGAAGGCTGCAATTAAGCAAGTTTACCAGAATGCTTTGTAAGAATGCGAATGGTTAGTGTTTGTCTTACACAGATTGACCTGCTTATTTTCTGTCTTTCTAATCTTCTATTAGCATAAAGCAGATGAATTATCAGCACTGGATGCTCTGGCAGGTGATTTTGTGGCTCCTGCACAGTCTGCTTCTAAGGTACCATCAAATGTCAATAGCTGTGTTTCTATCCAAAGTTGTGAATTTAACTTTTGTGCAAAATTGAAATAATGCATAAAACAATTGCGAATAAAGCAGTTTCCATCCCATGTGTTCAAGAAAACAAAATAAATAGTCACTTCCAGGGAAGTTGGCACAAAATATCTGCAATAAAAATGGAAGTTGCTGCAGTTGGGGAACCACTGTGGCATTTTTCGTACATTGTACATTTCATACTAAATGCAATAAACACATGCAAATCATGTAATCTTGTGTTCGGATGCCTGGTGTTTGGGAACGCAATCAAGGTTCTCATAGGTAATTATACCCAACCATTTTGATGACAGACTTTGGCTCAGGCATTTCAGGATAACCAAACTAACATTTGAGATGCTGTGCAATGTGATTGGTCCACTGTTAGTTTAGATATCCAATCACATCCTTTGTTGAGGCAAAGTTACGTGAGCCTTTGGATTTATTCTGTAAATGTGTTTCCATCATAGTTATGCGCATGATGTCTTATTGGATAAAATAAATGATCCACCTCACAGTTTTTTTGTTTTTTTTTTATGCACATTTTTAGAATCTTGGCATTTTATTCGATACCCCTAAAATCACATATAAATAGGTGAATGGAAACTTGCTTGATTCAAATCTCTACTGTTATTGTCCAGTATTTTTCCTGTATTTGTTTTCACTCAAAAGATGATAAATGTTGTTTTGTTCCCTAATCTATTCTATTCTATTCTATTCTATTCTATTCTATTCTATTCTATTCTATTCTGTTCTATTCTATTTTGTATGCTGTAGGTTTCTTCAGCTGCTCCTCAAAAAATTACCCCTCCAGGCCCTAAGCAAAAACTAGAGACAGATGAGGTATTGCAAATTCTGGACATAAAAGATGTATTGTATATATGAAATTGCTCATATCATTAGTATATATTGTTTTAATATTAGAACCAATGTTCAGCTTTCAGGACCCTATGGATTTTTAATATGGCTCTCTGTGTTTCTCTGTGTAGGATGCTTTCAGCGCTCTGGGCGACACACTGGGTGCACCAGAACCACCAAAAAAACAACCTGAACTCAAACCTGGGGACATCGTTCATGTAATTATCTCATCATTTATGACTCTTCTTTGACTTTTATTGTCTTTTACAAATGTAGATATGGCATTGATATCATTGCTACATTTCTTGGTGCTTTTTTAATAATTGAATGAGCAGGAGAAGGACGTGACATCAGAGAAGGGTGTTCGTGTCGGGGAGAGAGAGGACACACTCCCACCAGCTTACAGATTCTCAGAGGAAGATCTCAAGAAATATCCTCCCCCTAAGAAAGAGGTAATACTGTCACAGTTATTAGCATTAAGTGACACTGATCTTAGTGTTGTCTTTCAGAAACTTCGTTCATGTGTCGTGATCAGTCTCAAGGATGTGTGTGGTGATTGGTCACTGTTGCTGGATCTTGTGATTTGATTGGTGGATGTTTTTTTCTGTCTCAGCCTTCCCTAGACCCCACTGAAGCTCTGGATATTCTGTCTGGTGATTTTACCACCCCCACTGTCCCATCTGCTGCCATGACCCCTGTTTGTTCTTCCTCTAAGTCTCCTGCTAAGGTGAGACTCGTGAACGTCCACATACAGAAGGAAACAAACACAGCTGAGATCTGTTTGATGTCTTAATTGTTTCTCCAATGATATTAAATGTCTGGACATTTTTAAAATCTTTTTGAAAGAAGTGCCTTTGCTCACCAAGGCTGCATTTATTTGATCAAAATACAGTAAAAACAGTAATATTGTGAAATATTATTACAATTTAAAACTGTTCTTAAATTGTAATTTATTCCTTTGATGACAAAGCTGAATTTTCAGCATCATTACTTCAGTCTTCAGTGTCACATGACCCTTCAAAAATCATTCTAATATGCTGATTTGGTGCTTAAGAAACATTTCTTATTAGTATCAATGTTGAATATTTTTGTGGAAACCATAATACAACCATGAATAGAACAGCATTTATTTGAAATAGTAATCTTTTGTAACATTATAAATGTCTTTACTATCACTTTTGATCAATTAAATTCATCCTTGTGGAATTAAAGTATCAAATTCTAAAAAAAAATCTTACTGACCCCAAACTTTTGAATGGTAGTATATGTTTAATCTTAACATCATCTCAATGTTTATTTAAACCTTTCTCATGTCTTTTCTCATTCTGTACTTTAGCCTTCAGATTCAGCTTCAGATTTTGCTTTAGATGCTCTTGCAGGTGATTTTGTCGCTCCTTCTTCTGCATCCAAAGTTCAGTCTGCTGTTTCTGGCCCTCCACATGCTGACAGACAGGTAGATTTCTAGTTTATCCGTATTTGCGCATATTATACATGTTCATATTTTCCTTGTATGCTGATTTTCCTCTTCTACTCTTTGTTGAAGTTGTCAGAAGGTACCTCATCAGCTTTGGATGCCCTCTCAGACACTCTGGGAGACATAAAAGCAGCCCCTGAGCCCGCCCCTGTCCCACCAAAAGCCGTAGTTAAGGTAAAATGCTTTTTAATAACCATGTCTTTCCATACTCACAACTGAGCACCAAGCAGAATCAAGGCCGATTCACACCAGGTCCGATGCAATTACATGACTAAATCTACTTATTTTCGTAATTCGAAAATGCACAAAAACCCCCCCCCCAAAAAACAAATTGTATGACATTTTGAATTTGGTATGAAGGAGTACACACACATCATCTGCCTTAGGTCAAATAACATTGAAATGTTTTTACTATCACTTTTGATCAATTTAATGTGTCCTTGTTGATTAAAAGTATTATTTAAAGAAAAAAATCATACAGACTTTTGAACAGTATTTATAGGCTTCTTTCACAAAATGGTCACGTAAACTAAATTACGACAGTATTGCCTTTTTTTCTTCCCACCACAGGAAAAGAATATAGTGGAGGAGAAAGTTAGTAAACCAGGTGAGAGAGACGACAGCCTTCCACCAGAATATAGGTTCTCAGAGGAAGAACGCAAGGTGACTTTTGCTTCTTCATTATGTATCCATACCATTGGATTTTGTTTATTGACAATTAAAACTAAAGACAAATTTTCCACTTGTTCTTCGCTCTTCTCCGCAGGCATTTATAGCAACAAATCAGAAAGACGTCAAACCAAAGCAGGTACTTTATGAATCATTGAGTGAATCAATGAATATATATATATATATATATATATATAATATAATATATAGAATGTTTAGAATAGATATCATGATTTAATAATAATGTGGAATTTCTTAGAGGTTGTCAAAATGTTAATTGCTTCAGTCTGTTTTAAAAATATTTGTTAAAATGTTTTTAAAAATTATAAAAAATAAAAAAAAAGCTTCAAAGAATGATTTGATGACTCACTCATAAAGACCTCACTTTTTTCATTACTGGATGAATCAGCATTTTTGAACAAATCTTTTGAATTAATGATTCATGAATTAATGACAGTTACATTTTTTAGCAGTCACTTGTCGCCACCTGTTGGTGTAACGATGTAATTGATACAATCTATATTTACTTTCAAAAGGTGATTTACTCTACTTTGATCACTACTGTAGACTTCAGTGTTTATATCCAAACTATAAACTTTTATCCTAGTACTTGGTTGAAAATTTGAGTAATTGTAAGACATCTAATAAATAATAAATAAAGATAATGTGATGTGATGTGATGTGGAAAATACCTAAACATGACAACGGCTCTCTCTGGGTCAGCGGGAGCAGCAATGCAGATTTGAATGTTCTGCTGTGATCGTACTTTTCAAAAGTTAATAGACATAGCCGAATCATTGTGTGGGTTTTTAATTTGAGATTGTGATCTTTTAATGATTAATCATGCAGCTCTAATATATATAAAATTTCAATAAACAAAAACTTGTTCTACTGATTTCTAGATTTCTTTTCATGAGGACCTTGATCATTAAGAATCTCTGTAGACATTTGACTGTTTGTCTGTCCATCTCTCAGACATCAATCGATGACACAGCGGCCCTTGACATGCTGTCTAGTGATTTTTCTGCAGTACCGGCCGTGAAGCCCTCCGCACCTGATGGCAAACACTTCACCCCTGAACCAACACCGCCAACCCATAAGGTACCACGTACAAACCTGCATAAAGAACTACACATTCCCCTAAATGCTTTACACAAGTACTGTGTTTGTTTATTTCTTCATTCGTCTTTGTTTACAGGCAACAGGTCCAGTTTTGGATGAGCTGGCAGGCAAATTGATTCCCAACCTGACTGACCCCAAAGCCAAAGACAGCAAACCAAAGGTAAGAATCAGGCCACAGGTTAACTGGAATTATTAGTCCGTGTAACGCTTTGCAGTTCTTTGTTCAATTCACACCATCAGAATGAACCAAATGAAAAGTTGGCCTCAAACGTTCATATTCAGTTTCTTCAGAATAATTCACAAACGGATAATTGTCACTCATTTTAATTTTCGATTCTACAAGTCTGATTTTTTTTAACAAACATAAAAAATGACTCATTGTTTTGTTTTTCAATTTATATAATAAGCGCTCACGGCTGGATCTTACCAGTACCGCCGGGGCGGGGTGTATGTATTCAGAGCACTGAAGCGTTATGTATAGGCCTATGGCACTCTGTGAACGCAATAATTTATCACCTGCCCTACACTATATGTATTTATCATAAAGTATTCAATGTACGAAGAAACGCAGTTCAAAGAAAAAGACGCAACGCCAGTTTACGCTTTTTTCGTAACTTGAATATGGAAGGCGGTCTGGCGGAAGCTAGATATTTTATTGCATAACTTGTTAAATATGGATATTTTTTACACAAACGAATCGCTTCACTTCAGAAGGACCCGGAGCCGTGTGGAATACACGTAAATGATGGATCGATGGATGTGGATGGAGACACTTTCTCACAAAACCTGTTGTGAGTTCAACAAACTTACTGATTAACGTCCCACTGGCAGTGTTTCAGACATCTCCGTATAAGGACAAGTTCAAAGTAAATCTCTATGAACCGCTCCATTGTGAACGTATTGTACAGAGCTGTCTGAATCACTGCCAGCGGGACGTTAAACAGGAAGTGTTTGTCCGGAGAGAACACAAAAGTTTCTTGTAGGAGCACAAAATTTTGAAAAATATTTTTTCCTCCATTCCCATATTTTTTCAGCCACCATGTCCATTTAGTGGGTCCACTACAATACTCTCTTGATAGAAACTGACTAAAAATAGCTATAAAGAAGAGGAGAATGTCGTGTCTGAAAGCTTTGCCGTCCCTCAGTACGTTGCCACTGTCTTAGATATAGTGTAGGGCAGGCGATAAATTATTGCATGGCCAGACGTGCCATAGGCCTATACGTAACGCTTCAGTGCTCTGCTCTGAATACATACACCCCGCTCCATCCCACGGCGGGACTGGTACGATCCAGCAGAGAGCGCTATTATATAAACTGAAAAACAGAACGAGTCATTTTTTTATGTTTGTTCAAAAATCAGACTTGTAGAATCAAAAATTAAAATGAGTGACAATTATCCGTTTGTGAATTATTCTAAAGAAATGGAAAATAAAAGTTTGAGGCCAACTTTTCATTTGGTACATTCTGATGGTGCAAATTGAACAAAGAACTACAAAGCATTACACGGACCAATTATGGACCCTTTTTTTTTACAGACTGTGATGATGCATTTCCACAGTTTTTCATATTTTCATTTTTAAAACATTTAATATACATTTATAATGCCATACTTTGTCATTATCTTGGCAGTAAATTACAAAAAAACAAAATGAATGCTGCTGCGAGGGTGTTTCTAATACAGCAGCTGAGGGAGTGACGGCAAATTTAGTTTCTGTCTCTATATCTTTTCCTCTTTTGGAAAGTCATGGATATGTTCTCTTGCTATTAGAGCAAATGGGAATAAAAAATTATATTTGCTGTCATCTCCTGTTCACCACTAGAAGTTTACCCAACTATGATGACTTCCGCTTCTAAAGGCTTGTTCAAGGCTCGTTCACATCAAGACTGATAACTATAAAGATAATGATATAGTTCTAAAAATCATTCTAAATATAAAAGAATAGCAGAGTCCATACCACAACTATAATGATAATGGTATAGAAAAACGAAATCGTTGGGATCACTTTCAGAACGATTTTTTTTTCCGGCTGTTGAACGATAAAACGCTGACAGCCAATCAGAATCCATTCTAATTTAAGGGCTCATGCATTTAAAATGCCAGACGACATTCAAGGTCCAGAAAAAGCCACCACTGTTTGACAAGTTAAAAGCCACTTTTCAAGGATACTTTAAAGAAAATCATACCCTCGGAATAAATGGTGAGAAGTAATAACGATGAAATCATTATAGCAAACAGTGTAACATAAAATTACCTCAGGTATCCAGCGATAGTTTCGAAAACATTTTCTTGCTTCCTGTGTACTTATAGTGAAAAAGACTAGGCGTTGTTTTTATTCCACTATATTGACTTTGTCAGCTAAATTTACTGTTAGATTAGATCGATTACACTAGCTATTCACTCAAAACATCGCATGCTGAGGACATCTGCTGGTTAAAGCCTTGTAAATGCAACAAGAACAACAAAAACATGTTGTACACACTTTGAAACCACAGCTTGTGAGTTTAGCATAAACAGACCAGTGTGTGGACACAAATATAGTTATTATCATAGTTATCTTGGTGTGAATGGGCCTTAAGAATCCTAGAAATGTGAAAAGGGTCAATTATCTGGATGCTGAACATTCATGTTCAGGACAGAAAGATCTAGAAGCATCACTTTTTTCACATATTATGTTCTTTCAGAATATTTTATTTCCCCAGTCTTACTCTTTGAAAAAACATATGTAACAGGAGAAAATTAAAAGTAGGACAAATCCATGTATGCCATTTCTGTGTGAGCGCCAGACCCTTTATACTGGTTCAAACCAGTTTATATCAGGGGTCTCTATCTGATTACAGGCAAAGGGGGGCAAACCAAAGCCTAAACCAAAGGTAGGTTGTATATGAAATGAAATGCATGAATTTGGTTCTTATAGCTTTGGCTCATGAACGGCAGCATGGAGAAACACAAACTAAATATCCCATTCTGTCACCATTCCATCAGCTGAAACGCAATCACATGGCTGTATATTTGCATATTCATCCAAAAATCTGGCAGGTTTGCACTGTTTGAGCACTATGGCTGGTTTGATACTCAAAGGCTTTGCATTTACAACTTGCTGAGGAGTCATACAGCATCTGGATCACCTGATTATATAATTTGCACACATTGTAGTGCTGTTATGCCACAAAGCAACCTTCAATTTCACCAAACCACGTGCTTACGTAGAATGTTTGCATACTTGGTTTGCATAATTAAAATTCTGATTTTGTGTCCCAGAAACAGTCAGTAGAAGATTCCTCAGCCACGGACCAGCTGCCCGGTAAAGTGAGCTCAGATGTGGTGCCTTCATCTTCCACAAAGGGCGGAAACAGATAGATTGCACGTCAGTATCTTTACAAACCGCTTTGAATTTGAATTCAGATTTGGATATTATATTCACTCTATGGTTCAAAGAAATGGGGTCAGTATGAAATTAAAGGTGCCCTAGAATCAAAAATTGAATTTATCTTGGCATAGTTGAATAACAAGAGTTCAGTACATGAAAAAGACATACAGCGAGTCTCAAACACCATTGTTTCCTCCTCCTTATATAAATCTCATTTGTTTAAAAGACCTCTGAAGAACAGGCGAATCTCAACATAACACAGACTGTTACGTAACAGTCGGGATCATTAATATGTACGCCCCTAATATTTGCATATGCCAGCTCATGTTCAAGGCATTAGACAAGGGCAGCCAGTATTAACGTCTGGATCTGTGCACAGCTGAATCAACAGAATAGGTAAGCAAGCAAGAACAATTGCGACCAATGGCAGATGGAGCAATAATAACTGACATGATCCATGATTACATGATATTTTTAGTGATATTTGTAAATTGTCTTTCTAAATGTTTCGTTAGCATGTTGCTAATGTACTGTTAAATGTGGTTAAAGTTACCATCGTTTCTTACTGTATTCACGGAGACAAGAGAGCCGTCGCTATTTTCATTTTTAAACACTTGCAGTCTGTATAATGCATAAACTCATCTTCATTCTTTATAAATCTCTCCAACAGTGTGTAATGTTAGCTTTAGCCACAGAGCATAGCCTCAAACTCATTCAGAATCAAATGTAAACATCGAAATAAATACTATACTCACATGATCCGACGCATACATGCAGTATGCATGACGAACATCTTGTAAAGATCCATTTGAGGGTTATATTAGCTGTGTGAACTTTGTAAATGCACTGTATTATAGTCGAGAGCTCGGGGGGCAGGGAGCGCAAGATTTAAAGGGGCCGCAGCCTGAATCGGCGCATATTTAATGATGCCCCAAAATAGGCAGTTAAAAAAATTAATAAAAAAAAATCTATGGGGTATTTTGAGCTGAAACTTCACAGACACATTCAGGGGACACCTTAGACTTATATTACATCTTGTAAAAACTGGTTCTAGGGCACCTTTAATACTTTTATTTAGCAAGGATGCATTAAATTAATCAGAAGTCACACTAAATCCATTTATAATGTTAGAAAAGATTCGATTTCAAATAAATGCTGTTCTTTTGAACTTTCAATTCATCAAAGAATCCTAAAAAAAATTATTTAACGGTTTGGTTTCCAAAATAATACACAAATAATATTACGCATCACAACTGTTTTCAAAATTGTTAAAAAGAAATGTTTCTTGATAAGCATATTAGAATGATTTCTGAAGGATCGTGTGACACTGAATGCTGCAAATTCCATCACAGGAATAAATTACATTTTAAAATAGATTCAAATAGAAAACAATTAATTTATAGAGTAGTAATAATTCACAATATTACTGTTTTTACTGTATTTTTGGCATATAAAAAAATGCAGCCTTGGTGAGACTTCTTTCAAAAATATTAAAAATCTTACCAACCCCAAACTTTTGAACCATATTTCATATTATATTTTTTGAAATGTATTGTATTTTATGGAAGTTTTACTTAATCCATGTGGTTTATTTTTCAGATTTATGGTGCGTCCCCTCATCCCTAACACAAGAAACCATTAAAGGGAGCTGCTCGGACAAGAAATATATTTTATGGTGGACACGGAATGAAACAAAAAAAATATAACTGCACAGAGACACTTAAACAAGTATTTTTTAGAGCCCCCCTCTCCTTCCCCATCCTCTTTTCTCCTAAAGCAAAGCAAAAATAAATCTAATGATCTTTTTGTCTCCTTGTGACTTATAGAACATGTATATACAGAAAGCGCATGTATTGTTGTTCTATTTTCAGTCGTCTATTTTTGGTGTGGTTTTGTGATATAATTTTTCCCCCAGTAAAAAATATTATGCCATATACTTTTTTTTTTTTTTCTTTTCATCTTTAACTGGGGGTCTCTACAGTCTTCCGGCTCACAGACATGACAGTCTATTGCTGTTTGAGGATCTATTGAGACACTAGTGTACATAGATGCCGCAGGTTAGGAGTTCATGGTTTACAGTGCAGGGATCGCAGTAGATGGCCGTGATTATGATGCCTTTTGAATGTTTGTATGATGACACTAGTCAAAAAAGGTTTGTGTGGGAGGTGTTTTTTCTGTGTAGTTTGCTTCCTCAAGTGCACTTACAAGGATGCTCTCGAAAATAACGGTAAAACAATTTTGCAAACACTAAACGCCCCATGTGCCTGTTGTTCATCACAAAAGCCTTGGAAATTAATTGGGACAATTTCATGTTGCACTGCAAAAGTGTTTTCAACTTGATTTCGGAGGTTAAATAGGAACTGTTTAGCTTAAACACAATGTTTGAAATGTTTTCAGAGCCACTGTTAAGTTCGATGTGGTGGGCAAAGTCAGTCTTTCAGGACTCACTTTTTGACACTTTAAAATGTTTAAGTAGCTTCCATAGCTGACAGTAGAAACAAAAACATTACTTTCAAACCCAGCGGTGTCTTCCATGTTTTTTGCTCATAAAATCTTGAAGAGATCTGGATAGAGCGTTGAAAGACGTTGTGTACTATTAATTGTGACAGGATGGTATTTTTAAGAAGGGATTTTTACTCTTAAAAAATAAAACTAATAAAATACATAAGCCCTGTTTGTTTGTTTTATTAGTTTGGAATGTTCTGTTCTTAAAATCTTTATGAAAATAAAGATGTAATGATGATAGGGGCACAGATATGTTGTTTTTTTTGGTGTGTAGTGTTTATGGAGAATGATAGTGGTTCATAAAATAAATCTTAAAATGTAAATTCAGATCATTAGAACTGATTTAGCTCATCTTTATGTATGTTGTGATCAAATCTGCACTGTATTTACACCCTATAGGACTACAACTTAACGTTTCTGGAAGATAACAAAGCACGCAAAGCCCAGTGTTGCCAAGTCCATGGTTTTCATGCAGGTTAAAGGTGATAGAGAGGATTTTTTCGCCGACTGAGAATCCAAAGACTGTTAGTGAGTTTTTGAAATGAGCGCATGCGTAAGAACAACCCCCCTCCTTCACAGCTCACTTCAATGGAACGGCTCCCAAAACTCGTGCACGAGTATTTGAACACGAGTGTTTACCACTGGCATTCGCTGTGTCATGTTTTTTGGATTCATTATGTCGGACTCACCGCAGGTAACTCATAATCTGCAGTTGTTACTCCTGTCTACCTGACAAAAACACTGCATGCAGCGCCTGTGGAGTGTGGAAAGTTACTGGAGAGCGCAGTCACGCTCGTCTCTCGCAAGGAACGTCACGACAGTGATTGACAAGCCAGAGGGCCAATCGTTTACGCGATGATCGCGTAAACGATTGGCTGATGTTTTTAAGGCCCTACCTCGTGCACAGATGATGTATATTAATATTATTCCTTTCAGTGCACCTAATAAATAGTCTTTTATCAGTTAGTAAAGACAGTTTCAAGTAATATTGCAAAAATGTATAAAACAAAACATCCTCTTTAGCACCTTTAAAGGTCGCTCGCCCATTGGGTTATTTTGGGCAATCAAGATTTTCAATTTCTCGTAATATTAAATTACATTTTAGGTTTGTTTCTCGCTAAATCATTGTATACCTATATAGCATACGGCACGATTTGCATGAGATTATTTTGACAACTTTGCCTCTTCCATTCTCTGGGCAAGCTTGAGCAGGACATTTTTTAATTTCTTTCCAAAAAAATAAGGTAGCCCTAATAAAGCTTTAAAACAACATTAAGCTGAGTGAATAATTAGCCTACTGAATTTCCATTTTTGTGCAAAGTGAGTTGAAATGAAATTGTCCAAGGCCAAGTACCTCAGACAGCAACATAGTGTGGACCAGATGTGGGCCGGATCTGGGCCGACACTATGTTGCTGTCAGGGACAGTATACTTCACGCATCCAAAATGGGAATGACGTATTTCCCACTGCAGTCCATAATGACTCCCTTTCTCCGGTTTGAACAATGTAAGGCTGAACACCGTTACTGACGATCATCATTTTGGCTGCGTGAGATTCTCCAGCTTTGTTGTTGAGAAACCGAAGCGCGAGCTGTTAAATCTCCACTCTCTTCTGGAAGTTTAGTATATTAGTATATTATAATTATTCACATTTGCATTTAAGACTACTGAGACTACTATTTGCATGCATTGCGCAGATGTTGTTTCTCACCATTACAAATAATGGAATTTGCACATTTATGATTCCCGTGGCACTATATAATTGGATTTGCTTTCATTGTCTGTGCTCATGTCATAAAATAAGCAGTAACTGTTTGCAATAGCTTAAATGTTCCATAACATTTACTGTTAATGTGTTTAACAATTACTGTAATTCAAGACACATTCTCAGAAAACAATTGAAATAAATTATTAATATTTGTAATTTTTTCTAAAATTCAGCCTTAGACAAATTCAGCCCTTCAGCCAACAAGTTCCTCAAATGTTTTGCTGGGGTTAGAGCCTTAAAGTAAATAAATTAATAAAATATGACTGAAACAAATGATATATATTACTGAATATTCTGCAAATGCAGTTCTGCCACATAGAAATGCACATTTGGCAGTAAAGCATTGATTTTGAGACATGCAGTAAAGTGAATTTACTGCTATTAAAGGGATAGTTCAACCAAAAAATTAAAATTCTGTCATTATTTACTCACCCTCATGTTGTTCCAAACCTGTACGACTTTCTTTTCCTCTGCAGAACACAAATATTTTTGAAGAATGCTGATAACCAAACTATTTTGGTTACTATTGGCATATATTGTATGAAAGAAAGAAAAAAATACTTTCTTAAATTATCTTCTTTAATGTTCCACAGAAGAAAGAAAACCATACTAACTAGCTGATCCTAACTTAAGGTAATTTTTAAATATAAAGTCCAAATATTTTTATTCAACCACTTAGTTAGATTACATATGATGGAAAAACAAAAGATGTTCAGAACATGGCAACTAACTACAGTAACTATGATAGTGGGAAGCGATGCCCCCTGGGGGCGTTTTACCCCACAGACTAGTTTTTAAGAAAAACAATGTAATTCTGAAAATATATTTTCCTCAGAAAACATACTCCTTAACTACAGGCCTTACTATTCTCATATCATATATAACTGTGATGTTCTGCAAAAAAAAAAAAAAAAGCTTTTTTTCTTACTATGTGAAATCTGTTTTCTCTCCAGTATGTTGCCAGTGTAAGTGTCATAGTGAATACTTCTATACTCTTATAAACGTAGTCTGTAGCAACAACAAAAATGGATCTTAACTCCATCTAGTGGTTATACAGTTGGGGTGGCAGAGGGGAACGGCGAGTCGGCTACGTAGGCCTTCTCTCATGCTGATTGGTTAGATCATTTGAATGTGTTCCTCATAAACTTTGTTAATAAAACATCATTTTGTAAAAATGGTATAAAAATAAGGTTTTTTTAATTGTAAAAACACATGAAATTTACTTCAACAACTATAGATAGATAGATAGATAGATAGACATACAGACTTATGAGCCTGGTTTCACAGACAGGGCTTAGATTAAGCCAGGATTAGGCATTAGTTCAATTTGGATATTTAAGTGGTTTTTATAAATGTGCCTTAGAAAAAAAAAAAAAAAATTATTGGTGTGCATCTTGAGACAAAACAAGTTGATTTCAGTTAAAACATGCATTTTAGTCTAGGACTAGCTTAAGTCTCGTCTGTGAAACCATTAAAAGGAGCTCACGCTTGGACCTTGAGGCCTATTCACCTCGGACATCTTCCTGTTGCTATGATACTTATTATTATTATTATTTTATTTACGAAGTTGCTTAGCTTAAGCTCAAGGTTTACACTTATTTTTCAAAACCACTAATAAGTTCACAGGTGTTGCATTACATGCGGTAAAAGTCTTTCGCTTTCACTTTAACTCAGTTGTGTTGGTTTAAGGGCTACCGCAACATTACCGTTTTGCTTAACATCAAATGCTTTCAAATGTGTAAATAGCGTTCTCATGACAGAAACTGAAATACGACCTTTAAACTAAGCAGTGTCTTCCAAAAATTAAGTTTCTTTCTGCTCGTAAAATGGTGAACAGATCCAGACAGGTCTTCCTAGAGTGTTTAAAGACATTGTGTCAGGTATTTTCAAGAGATTAAAAAAACCAATACAACCATTTTTTTAGATTTTGTTTTTAAAATCTTTCAAAAGTTTTGAAGTTTTGTTTCTAAAAATCTGCAAATAAATACCCTGACAGCAACATAGTGTCGGCCCGGATCTGGCCCACATCTGGTCCGCGTGTAATGCACATGTAGGCTACCAGATGTTGGCAGTGGGCCGGATCTGGGCCACACTATGTTGCTGTCTGGGTATGTACTAAAGATAAGGACTCTGACATTGTTGTTTACAAAGAATGTAGTAATAGGCTAGATTAAAATCATAATTTTAGACCATGATAACTAGGGGTGTAAGGGTACACGTATTCGCACCGAACCGTTTCGTGCTTTCGGTTCGGTGCACATGTGTACCGAAGCATTACATTGCAACATTGTAGCCTAACCACCATTAATCGCAATAAGCTCTGCATTTTGTTACTTTTGATAAGAAACGAAGTGTCATCCTCATAGGCGTAATTTGCGGGTGGGACGGGTGGGACATGTCCCCACCACTTTTTGAAACATCTCGCGGATATCTAATACAAAAGAAACACCTCTAGTTGATTATCAATTTGAGTTAATAATAGGCGATCTGGCGCTGGGATGTGTTGTTTTTGAAATCATGTTGAGTGCTTGTTGTCGCTGTTATCAGAGGCGCAACAGTGTTCTCTTAGCGCTCGTGCACATTGCGCAGTGTTCACACGACGAGCGCTTCAATTTATCGCTTAACTGTTGCAGAGACTCTCTATTCGTTACGTTTAATCACAAAACAAAACACAAATAAACGTGTCCCTGCTCTTGATATACAATCACTGACGAACATCTTTGGTTTTAATGAGAGAAAAAAAAAAAAATCATACATGGTTGGATTCGAACCCAGAATCTCTTGCACGCTAAACGAAAATAATGCCTCCAGTCCATCAGGACAATCTATTATCAATTGCGGATCCACGTATTTATTAACTAATATACATACTCTCGAGACATTGTATTATAGCAGATGTAAGGAAGAAACTATCATATTAATTTTAATATCATATTATTATTTTTGTAATAATACAATTACAATAACCCCCCACCTACACATTCCTGTCCCACCCACTTTTTAAAACAAAGTTACGCCACTGGTCATCCTTCAAATTCTGTCCACGAAATCACGAAATTCAAACAGAAAGTGCCCTTTTGACGCTCTTTAACGCAGCGTGACAGATCACCGTACAGGCGCCTCAGTTCAACCGGCAGCGCGAGCTCGGAGCGCGAGCGAACGCGATTATCTCTTCCTCTAATACTAGTTACAGAATAAACATGAAAGAACATCTGAGGGTATGTTGAAAGATACAGAACAACTTACTGAAATGTATAATATCTTGTGTAATCGCCTAATCGGTGTTTCAACGGCGGAAAGACGTCAATAAAACAGCTTGGCTATTTAGTGTCCACAGTCAGTTTGTTAGTTCGCTAGAGAAATGAACTCTTTCGCTTAATATAAGCACTGTATTAGCCTATATATTCATTTTATTTTACTTAACCTTTTAGTGATATCTTGATTATTTAATGCATGCATTTAATGACCGTGATTTTAACAGTAAAAGACTGTAAAAATGCTGCGGTGAAAAACTGTCAATTGGTTTACAGAAAGTTCCCGTACTATATACAGTGAATAACTGTAATAGATCTAGCGGTACATTTAATGTAATTTTACGGTAAAATACCTTAAATTCACAGTTTTTGGAAGTGAAAAATAACAATTCATTGTAAAATTTACAGTGAAAAACCGTAAATTGACATTCCCACAATTCCCTGCGTGACACTTCACATTTGATATATTTTCGTTGAAATAACTCTGTTTCTTCTTAGTTTTTCTAATCAGTTATGTACATTAGGGTTTTATGTTACATCTAATGTTGTTAAATTAAAGTTTATTGCATTTTTAAAATTTCATGCATGTTACCATGATGGTGTTTAGTGTGTGTGTGAATGACACTGTGTGCACCTTCTATATATTAGTGTTGTCCTCCTCAGCTTGTGGAAAATCTGCTCGTGATGAACTTTGATTCATCATGTGACTCTTATCACCACTGTGTTTGGTGACTGTCAGTGTATTATAAAGGTACAAAACAGACTAGTACTTCATTAGGTTGGTAAATTAACATTATATCAGTTAATGAAATACGTTATTTTACCGTAAATTTAACAGATTTTGTTTTACGTTGCTACTGTATTTTTTACGGTAAAGTTCTGGCAACCACAGCTGCCGTTTTTTTACCGTAAATTTTACTGGGATTTTTTTTACAGTGTGTTTATATAAATCTGTCATTAAAATGACAGCCACTGTGTGGAAATGATAATATTTCAACAACGAATTGGAGTAAAAATATTTAGAAGTTAATGCAAAAACTGCCTTAGGTGCAGCTTACATGTTTGCATACAATTTGTTATTTGAGTGTTGATTATTTTATCTAAAAATTTCAAGCAATTGAATTTTGGTTAATAGTTTGGGCTCAGTTGTTAACCTGTAATATTATAGTAGCATAATGTTCAAGTAAGGGCTCCCTACATAGTTTATTGCACTAGCAGAGATAATTTTTTTATCCTTAAGAAACTTTTAGTTATAATTTAATTTAATATATTTAAAGACAAAAACACAATTTGTTCGGTAAACCATTGTTTAATAATAATTAAAAAAAATGTTTAGTTTTCTCCCCACCTGCTGTATCGAAAACCATACCCAACCGTGACTTCAAAACCGTGACTTCAAAAAGGTACGTACCGAACCGTGAGTTTTGTGTACCGTTACACCCTAATGATAACTGATTAGTCCATCTTTATTTAGATTGATCAAGCCTGCAATGTATTTACACATTCATTAAGGATTTCTGGAAGATTAAAAAGTACATAGGCCTACTGAAATAAAATAAACAGTTTAATGGGTGTATATACCCCAGGATTTTCAATTTACTTTATTCTTTGGCATGTGACCATTGACGGTTTTTGTTGTCACCTATGGGTTATTTATAATGAAATTGGTTATTTTAAATTCTTCATGTCACTATGGATGCATGATATTGGCCTATTACTTTATCCAAGAGCCTTTTTCTTCAATTGAATTTAGTTTATTTACAATTCAATGTTGTAGAAACAGACATCAGCAGGAAAGCAGTTTGTTCTGAGAAGCTCAGCACATAATGTATGCCACTGATCTGAGGTTCTTCATATCACTAACAGCCAGCAGATGGCAGAAATCTCTTTTAAACTTTACAATTATACAACTTTGAACTTTAAAGCTACACTTGCTGCAAATGCATTTATGGTCATTTTTGACATCAAATTAAGCCAAAATAAGCTGTAATTAATAAACCTACATTGAAGCAAAACATAAAATATTTCACCAGGAACAGATTAAGATTATCAAAAACCACATAAAGAAAAGATCTGATTATTGTCGGTGTATTAGATGTAACAGTAACAGATACAAAAAGAACTATAAAAATCATATAAATTCACAGAAACAGAAATCTTAATGTTTTGAACATTTTCATTTTGGAAGCTTAAGATTTAATGTTCTACGGACTGAATAATCCTGAAGGAGGAAATCGCTTTTAAATGTACTTGTTGAGACGAAAACGTATCCAACGAAAACTTTCCGGCTTCTTTACTGGAGCTAGAAGTGGTTGTTGGGCAGTTTCGCATGGCCAGCATGTCTGGGTTGAGGTCTGAAAATGACAAATTAAGATGTTGAACAGAAACTGTATTGTATTAATGGCAATTTGTGTGACTGTGACTTACTGTCTTTTGTAATGGTGGGGACACCGTCTTGTTCTTAAACCTGGAGAAGAACAAAACATTTTACAAAAAGATTTTTTTAACTAAAAAAAAATTGCAATAAATTCTTCAGCAGGATTTATTAAAAAAAAAAACTAAGCTTGCCAAAACCTAATCCGTCTGTATGTTTTTATGAACATGAGCATAAATTTAAAACATATGAAATATGCAAATGCGTAAATCTAAAATTAAATTAGTGTCCTCCCATGTGGGGCTCAGTCAAATGATCAGACCTCTTCCTCATTGGTTTAGAATTTAGGATCGCACCTTTAAAATGAGACCTGTGCTCTCTATTCAAGGTAAGATGTAGCCTATTAAAATCTAACTTATTTTAAGTGTAATTACATCTTTGTTTGTGTGTTTGAAGATTAAGAATAGTTTAATTGTTCTGACATATTCTCCAAATAATTGTGTAGGAGTATTGAAAATCATTTGCATGCATGCATTATTGTTTTTCACACTGAAAAAAATAGATTTTGCACATGTATGATTAGTATAATTGTGTATAAGTTTTAAACGTCTGTGCTCAAGTCAAGCAGTAACTATGTGCAATAGCTTATATGTTCCAAAACTTTTAAACCATTTAAAAATAAATAAGAACATCATCTACTGCACTTGGCAAGATTTAAAAGGTGTGGATTTGACTTACGGTTGCAGTACAAAATTGTGACGATCAGCAGAATGAGGAGAAGAGCACAGCCAGCGGCCAGAGACGACAATATCCAAATCTCACAGATGAAACGGGGCTTCAGCTCTATGAACAAATACACTTCCTTTTACAATGCTGTATTATAATACAAAGATTTATTTTTCAGCTACTGTTAGCTCTGCCAGTGTGTAATTATATATATATATAGCACAACAAACCTTTTTTGCACAAACACGATTTTGTTGTAGCAGTCACTGGGAGCGGCTTTGTTGTAACAATTTTTGGAGGTTTGGTTGTTGGATCTGAAACAGAGATATTAGCAAATATGGTCCAATGACATTATTTTTCAATGTAATTTTATATTTTTACTACCCCACTGGCAATTTTTTGAATTTTAAGCATAAACCTAACTTTTTTGTTTTTGTTGTGGTCAAATTTATGTTAAAAACAAGACAAATGAATTTGTCAATGAGGTAACAAAAATAAAAGTAATTCAAGACAAATTACAATCAAAACAAAGGATTAATATATTTAGTTTTGCTTCTAAAATATGTATCTTGTTTTAAGGATGTTTAGGTTTTTTACTGGAAACCAAGAACAAAATGCTGCTAAAGAAAATTTGTTTTGCAGTGCTCAAATCACATGACTCTTTTGCAAAATAAATTAAATTATAAAAATAAACAGTCAGATGCCCACCTGGTTCTCCTTCAACTTCAGTCATCTCTCCAAAGAAGAGTTTATTGCTGTTCATGGATGCGCAGGTGTAAACGCCACTGTCTGTCTTTTTCTTGAACGCCTTAATGTCCAAGCGTACCTTACCATTGTTGTTGTTGATAGTGAATTGTTCCAAACTTGAGCTTTTATCCTTTACATCTGCATTTCTAACAGTGAATAAATAGTCTGCGCCTTTACTGTTTATTCGAAACCAGAACGTCAAGGTGCCGGACGGTTTAGGGTCGCAGTGAATTTCTATCTTCTCTCCCTCTTTATAGATCCGTGCAGAGACTCCTGGAGACAAAGAAATGTTTTTACATTAAGAATCCTTGTGTGAACCAATACCATCTGAAACTGATTTAAACAGAAATGTTTTATTGATCACATTAAAAGTCATGTGCAACTGAATTCCTCTACATTCAGCGGTGTGAAAATAGAATGAACTTATTTTACCACTGAATTAACTAAAAGCAACGTGTACATTTATACTTTTAACCATGCTAATACAAATATATATAATCATTTCCATGCTGTTTCTGTCCTGAGGTAGTTAGGCTAAATATTAAATTATATATATATATATATATATATATATATATATATATATATATATACCATTTAAATGATTGTCTAATGGCTGTATAAAAACAACATGCAAACATTTAGCCTACTTTATCCATGTGAGTCGTTATTCAAAATAATCGTAAACTGTCAATCCTGTACACTTTCATACCTTTCATAAAAATCCTTTAATGTAATTGCAATATGATATAAGAGAAAATGTTCAACTCACCAAAGAAGAGTGACAAACTCACACAAAATCCGATGTATATTTGATACATTTTTTCAATTTTCAGCGCAGACATTCAGTTCTTCTTTAACGACAGGAACAAAACTACTGAAAGGATGAAACTAAATTTCCTTGTCTGCCCCTCCCAAACCCTCACTGTCTTGGTTTTCAGCTGTTCTGCAAAACTGCACTAAAGAAAATAAATGTACTGTTTGTTTTGTTGCTACAAATTGTGTCATTTTGTATTTTAAATAAGGTTAATTTTTAAATAAAATAAGGTTAATTTGTCATTTTTTCACCTCATTTTAGTTAGAATCTTGTCTTAGGAGAGATCAAGGATAGTTATCACACTTTGTACTCCAGTGAATACATCTATTTTTGAAAAACAATTTCTGTTTAGATGCACATATATAAAAATAGAAGCTATTGTGGGATGTTGTCACACTTTAAGTTGTCACAATGGGGTCATTTAACAGCTTATAAGGTATTAATCACAATTTAAACTGTAAAACAATTACGGGAACCATAAAATACAAGAAACAGCAAAAATATGAAATGCAATGAATGAAAATAGCCTATTTGAAATTGCAATTGTGCATTAAAACAGTATACCATGTAGGTCAAGTAAGGATGAAGTTCTCATCATCTGAATCTGATTGCATGATTTATGTCAAGAGTATTTTATGAAGAAAATTTCTCTGTAAAACACTGTATCAATGTGGATCATTGTTAAAATTTGGTTTATAAAACAGGTGGTTGTTTTTTAAGTGGCTTGACGTATTGTCACTGCAGTGGTGCAGCATCCTCTCAGCGTGCACCTGAAGGGGGTCTGTGCACTAGCAGCGCAGCACGAGCCCATGCACCGGCGCGCGCAGCTCTTTGATGGCGTGTGAAACCGCATGTGACACGCTCTGAGTGGGGCTGTTCAAGTAACTTCGGTGGGCAACTTGGACCCCTAACATTCAGTCAGCTTTGAAAATGTAGCGTTAGGGTGTGCAAAGGCTAGTACATATGTGCATGGAATGTTTTTGTTCGTGTACGTTTTTAAGATCTATTTATGCACAACTAAATGAAGTGAATATTCTCACATTTTTTTGTTGTTTTCACTTTCATTCACTAACACTTGAGTAAAAGTAGGATGCCCTAGAGATAGAGATAGGCCTACCATAATAAAATGTTACTCCAGTAAAAGTATTAGTAGGGCTACTCATTTTCAATTTACAAGTAGTTGATTGTTAAAGGATTAGTTCACTTTCAAATTAAAATTTCCTTATAATTTACTCACCCCCATGTCATCCAAGATGTTCATGTCTTTCTTTCTTCAGAAAAGAAATTAAGGTTTTTGATGAAAACTTTCCAGGATTTTTCTCCTTATAGTGGACTTCAATGGAGCCCAAACGGTTGAAGGTCAAAATTACAGTTTCAGTGCAGCTTCAAAGTGCTTTAAACAATACCAGACGAGGAATAAGGGTCTTATCTAGAGAAACCATCGCTCATTTACTAAAAAAAAAAAAAATTATATAAGTTTTAACAATAAATGCTCATCTTGAACTAGCTCTCTTCTTCTTCTCTATTAGAATTCTGGCAGTGTAGACACTGCTAAGTGTATTACTGCCCTCCACAGGTCAAAGTTTGAACTAATTGTTATATACTTGCACTAGCATATTGTATATGACAATTTAGTTCAAACTTTGACCTTTGGAGGGCAGTAATACACTAGAAGAAGAAGAGAGCTAGTTCAAGATGAGCATTTATGGTTAAAACGGATAATTTTTTACATTTTTTTTTTAGAAAATGAGCGATGGTTTCTCTAGATAAGACCCTTATTTCTTGTCTGGGATCCTTGTAAACTGTAATTTTGACCTTCAACCGTTTGGGCTCCATTGAAGTCCACTATATGGAGAAAAATCCTGGAATGTTTTCATCAAAAACCTTAATTTCTTTTCGACTGAAGAAAGAAGGACATGGACATCTTGGATGACATGGGGGTGAGTAAATTATCAGGAAATTTTTATTTGAAACTGAACTAATCCTTTAATGTAGCCTACTTAATTATTAAAGGTAAAAAGTAGGCTAATACTGATCGATGAACCATGTTTATATAGTCACACTAGTCAACCTACTTGAAAAATGGGTAACACTTTAGAATAATGGTCCGTCATTAATAAGTAACTATGTAGGAAGTAATGCAGGACTGAGTAGTACTACATTAACCCTTCAGCTACTTCTATTAACTAATGTAGAAACAAGCTTAACTAATCAGTAAGTAATATCAAATTTAGAAGTTCCTTATTAGCTATTAGTTTAGAGTTCCTTATTAGCTAATCAATAATTACCTAATGAGATTACCATCATTAATAACTATTAACTAACATTATCGTGTGTCTGAGACATAATCAGTCATCGGTTTTACTCGGAATATAGTCATAAAATGCACCATTAATTACTCAAGTGTTACGCAGTAACTATGCAAGAACTATGAAAAATAATGGTCCTGATCACTAGTAGTTCCTGCATAGTGACTAGGTAACACTTGAGTAATTAATGATGCATTTTATGACCACGTTGAGAGTAAAAAAAAGACAATTGCTTACATCTCAGACACTATAATGTTGTGATTAGTATTAATTAGTAATTCTTTATAATTTGTCATAGTTACCTATTAGTTCTTAATGATGCCAATCTCATTCTCTAATTATTGATTAGCTAATAAGGAACTATCTTAGTACTAAATTTGATATTACTTACTGATTAGTTAAGCTTGTTTCTATATTAGGCCTACTTAATAGTAGTAGCTGAAGGGTTAATGTAGTACAACTCATTAGTACTGCATTACTTCCTGCTTAGTTACTTATTAATGACGGAACATTATTCTAAAGTGTTACCGAAAAATGTAGCTACTTAAGTACAGTAACGAAAATGCTTCTTTACTATCCACAACTGCTTTTTTGAACCATTTTTTGCAATTATTTTGAATCAATTTGGTGTGAAGGTGGATAGTGGAGGTATTAAGTCAGTTTTCCCTCAGTTGTCCTAATAGTAACCACATGTAACGTTAGCCTAGTTCATTACGTCATCTGTCAACATGTTCCTCGAACATTTGAGGACCAGAACGAAAAAAGACACTTTTTGTCCTCATTTTGAGACAGTTTGTGATTTCAAATCTTCATTTTGTGAAATGTTTAGCTTGAAAAGTGTGTTTGTGCACTTATCTCGGAAAGAGGTCTGCAGTATCACCTGACGTCACGACGGTATCAAAATATAGCGTTTCCAATAAGAGTGGAAAGATGTTCATCGCTTTGTGTGACAGCTTCAGACCACCTTTGTTCTGTAGGCGTACAGCAACTCTCCAAATAATGTGAGGTGGTGAGGATGCTGCCCACACGGTTACATCACTAGCAACAGCGCCCCCTTTCTTCCTTATGTCGCAACACGGTCTGACGTAATGTATTTACGTCGCCTGGAAATTAACGCAATATTCATTGGATGGTGGAAATATGAGTTTACGACAATAGCAACAAAAACAAAAACACCCTGTAAGGTGTACAAATTCTATTAAAAAACAAATCACAGTTAAAAAAAATAGGCTTTAAATAGGAATTATACAATTACAAAAACAAATGCAACAAAATAATAATAATTATTGTTATTTTATTAAACGTAAGTATTACATATAAAGTATTATTGTTGTTGTTGTTGTTCACTGGATAGTGGAAATGTGAGTTTGCAACATTAAAGTCGTCTAGATATTTATATCATATATAAATGAATCAAATTAGAGATTAATAATAATAATAATAATAATAATACAATTACAAACAACAACTGCAAAAAAAACCTAATTAAAATATTATTTAATTAAATTAAAATATTAATAAATAATTATATAATTCAAATGTTTAAAAAAAATATATATATTAATAAATAAATAAATTTTGACCTCTCACATTTACTGCGAAATCACCTGCGAAGGTGCTTTAATATATTTACTTGACTGATAAATAAAAAATAAAAATGAGTTTGACTGTATGCTGAGCTGACCTAATGATGATACAGTACTGATTACAGAAAACATATTAAACACTAAAAATAAAGAAAAACACATTTTAACACCTCTTTTTTGTAGTCAAAAACAAAGGCAGGGACCTTATGACTTTCTCACATACAGCGTTGACCTATCATAAAAGGGGAGATTCTGTTTTTCATATCGTGCAGGTGGGTGTTCAGGAAGACCTCCAGTCAAACGGAGAGACAGTTTATGACAGGCGGTCCACCCTCAGTTTCCATGGCCCCCCATGTACTTTTGAGTCACTTTCTCAGTTTGGGTAATTTCTCATCATCCACTGATTTCTTGCATGGGGATCCCTGTCTGACTCACCAAAAGAACCTGATTTCAGAGACGTGGGTCTCAGACCCAAAACACAGCCCAGAGATGGAGGTGAGGATGAGGGGGATGGGGCTTACCTGGGGATTCCTTGGAGAAACAGGGCCAACTCATCCTCACGCACACCACAACTGAGAAATATTAGATGCAGTAAGACAGCAGCCCACCTCAGAGAGCGATCAGTAAAAACAGACTTTCAGTCACTGCAGTAATGGCAGCATTAGGACTCTCTTCAGAGAGAGCAGTGATTCAAACACTGTATCCATTAATGTGAAGCTCAGAGGGAGGGATTAGTGACAACAGATCACAGCCTGATGTAAGTAGTTTTGGTTTCTTCGTGATGTTTTTATACCTTCATGTTCAGTTGTGACCAGTGCTGAATAATAGTCATTTCTAAATCCACTTTTTGGTATACTTTAGAGTACTGTTCTGTCATTAATAAATAACTACACAGGAACAAATATGTAACACAATATTAACACTCTAGTAACAAGAAATTCTGATTTACAAATTAGTATTTTGATAGATAAATGTAGCTAATCAATATTTTTTCATACCTCACAGACAACTACTAAAAACTACTATATACAGGTTCAAAATTAATGTGAATAATGTATAATTCATTCTAAAGTGAAGGTAATGGTAACCCACTAGAAATGACTCAGGTTGCACGTTATTTTACACTACATGTACTTAAAGTGCACTTACAATGTACTTACACAAGAATGTACTGTAATAATAGGTAACTACATGGGTTAAGGTTAGGTTTAGGGGTAGGGTCAGGGTTATAACCCAGTTATTGTAATAATAAGTACATAGTATGTACATGTGGAACAGGCCTGTAAAATAAAGTGCTAACATGACTCAAGTGTTACCAAATCCTTCAGAAGGACTTTATTTGGATCAGTACTCTAAAGTGAAAAACATGAAGTCATTGTAAGTTTTTGGATAGTATTTCCTTCTGATGGATTCGAGTCTTTACTATGATCTTCACATTACTGATCCAAATAATTGGTAATTCCTTTAGATGGATGTAGAAACACTTGAGTCATTACTATCCAAAACCTCACAAAAACCTCAAAAGCTGATAAAGTAATTAGAAATTCCTTCTGAGTTGTTAATACTAGAGTCATTTCTAGTGGGTTACCATGGCCTTCACTTTAGAATTAATTATGCATTATGCATTATTCACATCAATTATGAACCTGTATATAGTGGTTCTTAGTAGTCCTCTGGGAGGTATGAAAAAAAAAAAATCGTAGTTACTGATTAGCTAATAGTGAACTACCACATTCAACTTAGCATTACTTACCAATTACTTACTAACTGAGCACTACTACTTACTAGTTTCTTGTTAGTTAATTGTTGTAACTAGAATGTTAATAGTGTGTTTGTTCTGGTGTATTTATTAATTAATGATGGAACAGTATTCTAAAGTGTTACCCACTTGTTTTTCTAATCAAAATCCAGTTAGCAGATATAATCGAAGCTGTACACCTACAGCATTATCAAAGTACGGTAGCATTTTATTTTATAGGTGGACAGTTTCGCATGTACTTTTTGGAGCAATGACATTAACTGGGTAAATAACCCTGTACCTATCCCTAAACCTAACCTTAACCCGTGTAGTTACCTTACATTACTCAGTACTTATAGTAGATTGAAAGTGCATGTACTGTGAAATAAAGTTCAATCCAATGTACAAGTGCATTTTTCAAATGTGACTGATATGATGCTTTTTATGGGGTCAGTTTTAATTTCTCATAAGGTTCAAACAATGTTTACAGAATCAACAGATACTTCAATGTTAACTGTATCATTTAATGTTAAAAGAGAGGTTTACAGGTGTAAAAGGTGTACAGACACAACAGGAAACAAACATTGAAATGCATTTATTTTGCCAATATAGTTTCTGAACGCCAGCTGCACTCTATACACATATTCACAAATGCATTCGTGACTGGGTTTTTTTAATGTCCTCCGATATAATCTTTTGTTTTTTACAACGTTCATCAAGTGATGGATTGCTATAGGATAAAGTTGTGTGATATTTTATATTTTGTAGTTATATTTTACTAACAGATGCATGTTTATAAGCTTGTAATATTAAGCTCATAAACAAGCATCTGTTAATATTCAATGTTAATATTGCATATATATTTTAAATATAATACTCTTTTAGATATATGTTTTAGCAGATGATATATATATATATATATATATATATATATATATAAACGATGTAAAAAAAAAATACCTGTAAAATTTACAGTTAAAAACCAGCAGCTGTGGTTGCTAGAACTTTACCGTAAAAAATACGGTAGCAACATTTTCGGTTTTACGGGACAGCAGTTAGTTTACTGTCTATTTTAAAGTTCAAAACTGTATAATTTAAAGGTTTATATTGTAATAATTACAGTTCATAATATATACCGCTAAAGCATATACAATTTGCAAAAGTATAATATATGCAATATTATTATTGTTATTGAAATTAATGAATTTATGTATATAAAATAAGTTATGTAATTATATTTTAGATGTGAATGAAGCTAGTTTTGCGTTTTGATATGATCTTTTTAAATTAAGTATTCACTGTTGTCATTGAGGGTTAAGAAATCATCATTTTATCATTTTCAACCCTTCAGAGGAATTGCTCTTGTGTCTCTTTTAATGGATTCTGACTACTTGAGACACAAAACAAAGATGAACGCACATGGTCATTAAAAATTGTAGATTTTGCACACAGTGTAACATAATAACGGGTATTTTTTCATACCAAGGCTTTAAATAAAATTGGCTGTGTTTCATGTCAGAATCTATCATGCGTTGTGTACAGATGCTCAGCGAAGATGAAGATCACAAGTTATCAAGATACAACAAAGAATAAGAATTCCTTCTTTGTTCTTCTGAACAATACCATATTGTAAGTTACATGTACATGTACTATATTCATTTTCAAATTTACAAAAATTTTTCACATCTTATTCCTGATATTTTCTGAGTAAAGTGCTTGTCTTCTTTTTCTTTAACGTAGGTAGATTGAAAGAACTGTATAATAAAGATGACCTTATTCTTATAAATCAATTGCCAAATGTAGTTTTGTGCACTTTTGAAATAAATAATGCTGGATGTATATGAATTTAATGTGTTCTGTTTTAACATTTTTAATGTAACCTGGTTTAACGTTTTTTCTACAATCAATAAAGAAAAAAATGAAGAAAAATGTTTCCTTTCCCAAAAAAAAAAAAAAAAAAAAATTTTCCAGTGCCATTTGTTGTACTGCATCTATATTATTGAAATCCCAACAAAATGAATAAACTAATGATAAAACATTGTGAAGTTCTACAGTCTGAACTGTAAAAGCAATGTAATGGAGGTCTTGTGTTGAGTCTGTGCCTGTGACGCTCTCCATGCGGCAAGGTCTGTGGTCTCTCTGTGGTGGTTTTGTTTTAGTGTAGCGCTGAGGAGCTCAAAGCTGAACGAGCGATGCGAGAGAGATAATGTTCTGTCTTTTTGCACAGGAAGAGGTTTGTTCATTTGCCTCAAAGTATCAGGAAGAACAGCTGCATAGTCAAACTGAATGGCAGCACAGCTTCTCTCATACCCACATTTTTTTTTTTTTTTTTTTTTTAAATTTGATACAGACCTTTTATGTATTTTTGATTGTATTTGTTTTCCCCTTAAATGGTCCTTTTCATTTTAAAGGTTACATTTGTCTTGTATTTGAGTTGTTGTTCATTTACCAGCTTTTTACTGGTGTTTTTTAGAGGACAAGTAAAGTCACAGTCCTCAAGTTCACACAGGTGTCTTTGCAGAGTAACCGCAGGTGAAGTGTATCATCACATTAACCATCAACATGTGCATTTTGGTAGCCTATCAATTGTATTGAATTGATATATAAGAAAAAAGCTAATCAGCTTTTCTGCGATCAGATGCTGGGCAATATCATTCAGTATAGTTTCATAAAGGGAACGCACACCCTCAGAGAGGGAAACTTGTTAACGCCTAAACGCATAAACCAACACACCCTCAGATATGTAAGACAGGGGGACACCATAAATCCCCTACAACACAAACAGGTGTCATCACATACAAATAACCCGCAGAAACACTCAATAATACACTGATTCGAGAGAAAACATGAGATTTAATTTAACAAAGATTTATACAAACTATTTAAAGAGCATAACATTTAAAGCATTTAAAAAATGAGAAAACTGTACATTCAAATGCAATTTAAACATGCTGTGCTGTCAAGAACAAAACACCAGGCTTGATAAAAAACGTGGGTTAGTCCAGATTGAGTGTGAGTTCAGTTTTGTAGTAATCCTGGTGGTACGTTCAGCTCTAGTCAGACAATAAATCGAATTCATAAAGTGGACTGTTGGTTGACTAACGTCCAATGAGACTAGTAAGTAAATTTAAAGGGATAGTTCACCCAAAAATGAAAATTCTGTCATCATTTGTTCACCCTCAAGTTGTTCCAAACCTTTACAAATTTCTTTCTTCTGCTGAACACAAAGGAAGATATTTTGAAGAATGCTTGTAACCAAATATTTGTGGGGCACAAATAACTTCCATAGAATTCTTTTTCATACTATGGAAGTCAATGGTGCCCCACAACTGTTTTGTTACTCATATTCTTGAAAATATCTTCTTTTGTCTTCAGCAGATCAAATAGATTTTTACAGGTTTGGAACAACTTATGGGTAAGTAAATGATGACAGAATTTTCATTTATTTTTGTTCACAAACACTAGTTTTATAGACTTCAACAGGTCCATTGTGAAAAAAAAAATTGCTTTGGAGAGAAAAAAAACCACCACTTGAAAAATGAACAAAAAATAAGAGAACATGTAAGTCAGGAATATATAAGAAAAAGACATTTTGGTAACACTTTTCAATAATGTCTCATTAGTTAACATTAGTTAATGCATTAGCTAACATGAGCAAGACATTTATTATGGTATTCATTCATTTTTGTTAACGTAGGTTAATAAAAAGAAACTGTTCATTGTTAGTTCATGTCAGCTGAGGTCCATGAAATAATATTAACAAAGACAACTTTTGAGTTGTGTATAAGTGTATAAGTATATGTATAAGTAAAAATTGAAATTAACTAATCTTAATAAAAGCTTCAGAAGTGAATTTCATTTTCAGGTCATGTTAATTAACGTAGTTAACTAATATTAACGAATGGAACCTTATTATAAAGTGTAGGTATGTGATGTGTTTTATCAAACTGTGGAGATGAAAAGTCTGTTGTCCACCTCATCGTGACGGATTTGTCCTGTGGAGAAAATGGCACAGTAAACTTTCTTTTAAAAATGCATGATATTGGCAGAAATAGTCTAACAAATTATTTGTTTATCAAAATTTCAATGAGCCTAATAAGGCTACCAAGACAGCCAATGCAAACACACATATAAGGGCTTTGATGTGAGCGCGAGTGTCGCAAATCAACATTAACCCACAACTATAACACTCCCGTTTAGTTGCTTATTTTCATCTTTGATCATTTAAGGGATGTTTTAATCCTAGAAATAACATTCTTTAAATAAATGATTTGATTTAAAAAAAAAAAAAAAAAACACACTGAAATCTCTTCTCAACTTACTTGGTGAATCGATGTCTGCACTTCTTAGGTAGACCTGTTGTCTCAATGATAAAAAAAAAATGAAAACATGAATGAGACGTTCACACAAATTTTATATAAAATCAAAATTTGAATGAATTTCTTTACACTTTTATACAATAACTGAACTATAAGCACTGTGATGTACTTCAGAAACTTTCCCAATGGACATCTACATGGAGCATCTGAGCATTTGAAACAATGCATGCAAGAGTAAACAAGCATGTCACATGGCAAAACTGAAGTTGTGAAGCTCTTTCTTTGACCACTGTGTGTATGTGTGTGTGTACTCACGACTGAAGTAGTAAAGTGTGCCTGCAAGCGTAATGGCCAAAAGCAAAAGAGAACCAATTCCCGGCCAAAGCACTGAATGTTCACAGCCTGCAACACAAGAAACCAATCAAACTAAACAGTATAAAACAGCAAGAAATCAGCAGCATCTAACAGCAAGCCTCTGTCCGCACCTTTAGGTGAGTAGCTTGGGGTTTTGCAATTACAATTCCTCTTCACAGGCTTCTGGGTCTTGACTGTTGGTGGCTGAACTGTTGGAGGATTCACTGGAGAACAAAGAAAAAGAACGTCAAGACAAAACAGACTGCATCTGCTCCATTGCGGACAGTGATTCAAAAGAGAAATTTTGGATCTTTTAAGTGTAATGATTCTGAAAATAAAGATCAAAAGTGACCTCATAACATGGACAAGAAACAAATGAAGATGGTTCTACTACAACTTAAAAATAATAAATTCATTTTTCCTTGATTCAGAGCTACGTTGTTTGCACATAGCAATCTTAATTGAATTAAATAACTAGCATAAATGAATGCAATAGATTAAAGATTAAAATTCTGATATCCCCCTCAAAAACTATGAAATTTGAATGCATTGTGTCCAACTAACTAACATGAACTGTCCAGACCAGAAGATCCCAGACAGGTCTTAAACGGAACTCTGGGATTCTCAGGCCAAATACCTCGGCATCTCCGAACACTTTACTGAAGTTTGAATCTCTCCTACCACATCTCCCATCAGTCATTTATTTTACGCTACATGATCTTGAGATGTTCTTAGAGCACCATGAAAGAGAATACAGACTTTGGAAACATCTCCACCTTCACACCAGGTGAAGATGTCCTCACTTCAGGGATGGAAACCTCAAGGTGTGATTTTACTAAGATGACTCTGTAAACCAACATTTAGTATCTCAGTTTCATTGATTTGGTCTTCTTGACTTTCTTTAGCCTAAAATGGTCATTCACGAACCATCAACACCACCATTAAAGAGGAAAACTCAAGTTCGGACAAGAAAAAAAAAAAAAACAGGGTAGGAGACCAAAATAGAGAAGGAGAGCACTGCCCATACCTCCAGGCTTTATGTAATATCCAACAGGAACAATATATTTAGTTTTAAACATGCAGGAATAGAAGCCGGCATCTTGTTCCTGTAGTCCCAGGAGGCGCAGGCTGTAGACCACCACCTTCTGTCCCGAGGACACGCTGCCCTTGAACCGAGAGACTTCGAAGTTCTCTCCATGTTGCTCTCTGCCAGCGCTGTTGACATACATGAGAAACTCAAGAGCGTTTCTACTCTCAAGGTAACGGTACCAAAACACCTCCTGGCAGGCATGATCTGGACATTCACAGGACAGACTTTCCGTGCCATTGATTTTGGGGTATAAAACATTCGAAGTAGCTTGGAAGGAGGGCAGAATGACCGCTTAAAGGGAAACAAAGGAAAAATCATGAGTCCTGCTTCGTTCATTATGCACATTTTCAGTTTCAGCTTTAACTATGTAGTTTAGCCACATTCAATTTTAAGTGCATGGATGGGACTTTGATATATGTTATTTTAAAAGATTCTTTAAGAATACTATCTCTACAAAACTTCACAAAATTCAAATTCAGTATTCAGAATAACATATATTACGGCAGTCATCAATTTTCGTCGACTTCTGCAGACTTCCTAATGCTAAGCTCATATTACTTAAGTCCTGGTTTGTTCGTTATGCACATTTTGATTTTCAGGTTTAACTCTGTAGTTTAGCTTAGATGGAACCTATTCAAAGGACATTTTCAGAAAGTAGAGCACAAAGGTTAAATATAGAATTAGAAACAGTAAAAGAAAAGACTGAAAAGTCATTTTTACGGTAGACCATAAGAGGATTAGAAACACATTAGTCAATTTCCTTGTTATGTAAGAATGGAAACCTGAATAGACAGAACTCTTAGGTAGGCAATTTATGTTGTCTATATCCTCTTGCAAAATAGTTTTCCTCTCTTATCAGTGCCTGGGGGAAAATTGCACATATGTGGGCACAGAAAAAACATGATAATATATATCAGAGAATGGAAAAAAATCAATATTCAGTTTGGTACAAAAACCAAAATAGGCCGGTAGTGCGAAAGCATGAAAGCAAGTCTTTTTTAAATCAGATTTAAATCAAACAATTTATTGGTTAACTCTGACTTTTTTCGACATTTACTAGATGCAAATGAGCGTGCGAGACTCAGTTATAGTGGATTAGCTGGCTTGGTTACACTTTATTTCGATGACACTCTACTAACAATAAGTAACTTTGCAATTACATGTCGACTACCTCTCATTAGAGTATCAGTATACTGTCTGCTTAATATCTGCTAACACTTTATTCTGATGGTCATGCAACAGACATTCTGCTGACTTTAAGTAACTTTGCAACTACATGTCAACTTACTAACCATAACCTAATAGTTTACTAATACTCTAATGAGACTTCGTTGACATGTAGTTTCAGTGTTACTTATAGTTAGTAGAATGTCTAAAGTGGACCATCAAAATAAAGTGTAATTTTATTTTATATATAGTATCAAAAACATTTAAGTATTGTGTGCGCAAAATATACAAACCATATATCAAATGCAAATATATTTAAACGCAAGAAATTTTGTAAATTGCCTTTGGATGCAAAACACCTTCGGGCCTACAGCAAACCACTGAGGCCATCGCAATGTTATTTTGAAAGATTCTTTAAGAATACCACCTTTTACTGAATGTCACAAAAAAATCAACTTCAGTATTCAAATAAAATATATAACGGCAGTCAGCAATTATCTTTGACTTGTGCAGACTTCCTTTCGCCAAGCTCATTTTACTTGTAGCACTTGCTGTAAGTTTCAGGTCTGGTCACATTAGAATTTGACGCTCTTGAAAACAATGGAAAGAAAAGTTCCTTACCTGCCATCCACATGAACAAGTAACTGCATATGCAAGAGAGGGTCATCCTTGGGTGTCCGTGTGCGAGCTGTCAACTGTGTGTCTGTGTTTTCCTTTCTGTTCTTCATGTGTCACACTGAAAGGAGGGCCTGCCCTGCAGTGTGTGGGGCCAATGAACCAATTACTGACAGCCTATCAGAGAATGAGTCAGAGGAAACACACATACATATGAAACATCAAGGAAAAATCAGGAGCCTTTTCAGAAAAACACATATTTCAGGTTTCGTTAACAAGAAAATAGGAACTATCGACTATTGAACGTGCAAAAACATTAAAAGTTTTACTAAAAAGCTCTGAAGTACACAATTATCTTTTAGTGTGTGACGTGACAACGCTGATTTCGTCAGTGCAATAAAGAATGAATTTAGCATTTTAGTTTTTACAAGGTTTTAGGAGTGAGATGATCATTTAAATATATAGTCAACTTTAATGTGATAGTATGTCATTTCAACACATTTTGAAGATATAACATCTATTTTGACTTAAAAACATCCTGAGAAAAATTAGATGATCGTTTACTCTTGTGCTTCAAGTAACTTTTAACAGACACGTTGTTAGAGAAGTTTGAGGTTTTAAACTGATGTAGTTAAAATCAAAACAGCATGCAAGTATATATATATGAACTCATAACTGAAATGATCTCCAACTTCTCCAAAACTCACGCATTTACAAAAATGTGATAAAACCCACAGGTCATTCTATTTGAGCAGTTCCAGTGAATGTTAAAAGACTTTCTTCTCTACTCTGAAACTGAATGCGCAAACCCTAAATGTCCTAAAATGCTCTTTAACCCAAACGCAGGTGTGTGACCTGAGAAACACCTGCATCTGTCCACAGAGCACCACAGCTGGAACAGCGTCAAATCTAACACAAACACATAATATAAAAAACACTTGTGATGAATATCAGATTAGACAGAAATTAATCACAGATCCAACTCAACGTACTGCTAATGCTGGATTAATGAACAAATAACCTATAAAAATGCTTAATGAATACTGGAAAAGTACATATAACCAACAACACTGCAGCGTGGCAAACTAAATACGTTTTACCTCAAAGTATTGATAGAGCAGACTACATAGCCTACATTTCCCATTTCTGACAGTCTGGTGATAGATTTTGTTTTGAGCAGCCTAGTAAAAGTGTGCGACACTATGATTTATCCTGGACTAAGATGGAATGAAATAATACAAAATTGTCAGGATAGGTGACTTAAATGTGTTCAAAACGTTTGACAGCTTATCTTAATACCTCATGGGGACACATATAGTCAAGTTAATTGTTAAAAATGGCATTTAGTTAATCGTTTAAACAATTATTTTTCATATTTTTAACAATCATTTTAAAGGAATTATATCGAATTTCTACATTGTCTAAACATTATATTAAATTATTAGTATATAATAAATATATATTATTATTCAATTAAATATTACAAATATAATTATGACTTTCTCATTCAAATATCTCCCCCTCTGGTTTTTTTTAACAAATCACACCTTGAGTACATATACATTTTTGGGAAAATAATTAAATTAATTTTGTTTGTTTATGATAATTTTTGTTTATAATGTCATGTTATTCCCCCCAAATGCATTGCCATTACATCTTCTTTTACAACCTACACTTTTTTGACTACTTTGAATTTATTTACAGAAGAAAATCAAGAAAATGCTTATTATTTTATGAATGCTTTGAGATAAATGGATAAAAATAAAGTAATATTTTATATACACTGTAAAAAAGAATTGTTGGTTTAACTTAAAAAAAAATTGAGTTACCTGGTTGCTTTAAAAATTTGAGTTAATATAATGAAGACGGTTGGTTCAAACAACAGAAACTCAAAATATTATGTTATCTGAACCACATAATTTTCTAAGATGATTTGACAAAAGAAAAAAACTTTTTTTTTTTTTTTTTTTACAGTGTAATGAAAATATAAAATTTTTTGATGAATTGTATGTACTTGATCTTGTCATATTGGTTGAATGAATAGTTAGGTTAAACTAACAAAAAAAAAAAAAATCGCTAAACTTACTCAAATTAAATGTTGAAACTTGGAGCGTATTGTTTTTTCATAATGTAAAAACACTTTTACACTACAATCACATATCGATAGAGCAGATCACAGTTTATTCCAAGGCCTCTAGGTTGGCGAACACATTTAGGTCATTATGTCATTATTGCATACCAAATTTACACGTCAGTAACACTAAACAACCTGAAGAACAAAACCGAAGGCCTAACTCACAGCTAAACATTTGAACCACAAAGTCAAACCGTTGGTTTTTTTCACAAGCACAACATTTCTCAACTCATTTAACAAGCCAATGTGCTCGTTTTCCACTCCACGTTCTAGATAAACTGCACTAATGAAGTTTTTGAGTGTGTGGGACTCAGGAGCCTGAAGCTCAGGGGGGCTTGTGTGGGAGTTTTGAGCTGAAGCGTTTAAGATCTTGTTCATTGGTGAGGAGGGCTGAAGGGGCTCATGGGACGTGGAGGGGTCGTGAAGAGGGGAGGATGTGGGAGACGCACATGCCTTGGAGGTCGAGGGTACGACAAAGACAGAGGGAGCCGAACCACACGATTCTTTGAAAACAGGAGATCTCAGGGGGCTTGAGAGAACGCTTCAATGCGACTGTCGACGAGCTTGTGTCGACGGAGGGCTTTCAACTCTGCGGTTACAAATGCTTAGGAAAAAAGTTCATAGTTCTGAAGTATAAACACTGTGTGAGAAGATACAGGTGTTAGATCCACAATTTAATATGCATTAAAGTGCATTTGAAGATCAACACATAATCATTAGAATTAGAAATCCTACATGCAAATTAAAGTACACATGAAATCAAAATCGACCCTATTTACTTTGTTAGTGCATATTACTAGTCTTGTGGTGAACAATTAATCCGTGCAAGTTAAAACACAGAAAAAAATTTTTTTTGTTGTGGTAATCTTTAATCAAAATCTGAAAAGTTACTTCCGGTCTGGAATGGCGTTCCTTCTCTGATAATGTCAGTTTGACGGCTTGGGTTGAAAACGCGTAAACCACTCCCTGCAACCGTGTGTCTGCTATGAGCGAGAGATGGAGAGGAGGAGCGCTAAAGTAAAACTCTGCCCTCTATAGAGTGCCCCAGGGATGACGCGTTTTTGTAGGCCAACCCGGAAGTTAGCGGCGCACGGGTTCCCTCGGTTGAAAGCCTATGCATTTTTCCCATAGACTTTTGGAAAATCGCAGAAAATAAGCTCTGTGTTTAACAAAGGGTTTTGACACTTACACGTTTTGTCTGTCAAGATAATCTTTACAATTGAACACAACATTTATAGATTTTGAAGCCTAAATAAAGTCGTCAGATATAAAAGGCTAACATTAGGCTATAAACGGACTACAGCACACCATGGTCGCGGATCAACGTCGTCACCACAAAGCGTCCTCAAACTTTATTTAGAAAACAACTCTATTTAAAAACATGCTCACTGATTATGATCTGCGCTGTGTATGAATACTTATCCACTTTTTCATGAGAAATGTTGTCCAAATGTCCCGTTTTTAATGATGACGTCTAAAGTCCCCGCCAAAGGAAGTAGTCCCTTTTAGCAATTTGTTAGCAACCGCCGATTTTAAGACACAGTAAAAGTTTAAAAAATCACAAGTGGGTTATAACTGGTGTGTTTTATGTCATAGATCAAAACGTGAAAGTATTTAGAGGCTTTGTTAACCACAGACCTTATTTCAGGCGATTTAGCAAAAACCCATTCAAAAAACCCATAGACTTTACGCCGTTGGAACCGGAAGTCCAAAAATGCTAACTCGCTTCCAGGTTTTGCCTACAAAAATGCGTCATCCCTGAGGCACTCTATTCAATATTCCATTTCACTTGGAAATACGTCACAACACTGGAGAAAAGTCGTTTGCAACTTCCAGTTCACGCGGACTTTAAAGTGATAGTTCAAACAAAAATGAAAATTCTGTCATCGTTTACTCACAATCACGTCGTTCCATGTACACCACCAGTCAAAAGTTTGGAATAGTTAAGATTCTTATGTTTTTGAAAGAAGTCTCTTATGCAGAAACATAGTAAAATCAAATTAGTTCAATCAAATGAACTTTTATGAGTATTTAGAACTTTCTTTTTCTTTTGAGTTCACGAAACTGACACATTTTAAGTATTATGAATTTTTTCATTGTTTTGAGTTTTATGAACTTGTTTCTTTTAATTTAGACAAAATTAAATTTTCCTGAAACTGGGATGGGATTTCTATTTCCCAGCATGCTTTGCCATGACACTTGAAAGGTAGAATAAATGCTAAAATTAAAGCAGAACTAAGAAAACTATTTATGAAGGTAAAAAAAGTTACTAAGTCCTTACGATGGTTAATTGACTTGTGGTGTGTTTGAGGCGAGCACTAACCCCTTCTGGCACGTCTACGCCAGAATACAGCACTTGCAACTTGAGCTGCACCGACCCGAAACAATCTCGCCTCATGTTCACGTTCACGCAAGAGTGACAAAATGCTTTACGGTAATTCAAAAACAATGTATATATTATGTCTTTATAAGACAATTTCGAAAATTACCCACCTCCATCGAGTGTACTGTATTTGCAAATTACCCACCTCCTCTTTCTTGTACTGTATTTGCAAAACTACTGCGCTGGTGAGCGTTGTAGTCGTTGTAGTCCAGAGCTGCGCTTGGAGTATTTATGACAGTGTCATTCACTGAAGGAAACTGTAGGGGGAGCTTCGCGAATCTTGCTTAGTTCTGCTTTAAGTGTTTTATAATATATTTTTATGCGAGATTAATGTTAAATGGAGGATTTAGTAGTGTTTAATAGTGGGGGGTGGGGGGGGGGGTGACAAGTGGAGCATGGGCTTAGATTGAGAACAGGTATTTCAGAAATAGTCTATATTTCCGTACTCTTTCAGCAATTGCTATGCTACTGTTATCAAAGCATTGTGTGACCAATTAACATTTGCTGAATTAGCTACTTATAGCTATATACATCTCTACTACTTAAAATATAATTTAAGATGTTGGCGCTGGTAGCCTCGTGGGCAGCGCACTGACATAGAGCGTCATTTTGTTTCGGGCAACCAGAGTTTGAGTCCCGGCTCGCAGACTTTTCTTATACTTTTGATATACTTTTAATATATGAAACAACTTACTTAAAAAAAATTAAGTTAAGAGCAATTAAAATGTATGAATCCAAAATTGAAATATGCCAGTTTTGCTTACTTGAACTTTGAATTACTTAACTCAAAATATTTGATGTAACTGATTTAATTTTTTTTTTCGGGTTTACAGTGTATATGCAATTTAAAATAACTGTTTTCTGTTTTAATATATTTTAAAGTGTAATTTATTCCTGAATTTTCAGCATCATTACTCCAGTCTTTAGTGTCACATGATCCTTCAAAAATCAATCTAACTTTATTAAATATCATTTGTGCTTATGCATATTCAAATTGACTGTATTTTATGATGCTTTTTTATTGTCATATTGGAGTTTACCAGCCCAGATCCCAACCTACGATTGGAACGACATGAGCGTTTGCTAATGTATTTTCCAAGTATCATTTCCTCTGAAACACATTCAAAATGTTCCCTAAAAAAGTAAGAAAGTTCTCTAAAACCAAGAATTGCTGAGAATTGTTTAATGGAGCCATTGGATATCAGATATGCAGCACAACCACTTTTCTTGATTGTTATATTTGTCTGAAGTCTCAAAAAGGGAAATGCAGCTCTATGCAAGAAAGAGGTCAACAGAGTAGCAGTCGTGTCCTCATTCAACTCCTGCACCTGTTAGACCTGCAAACAAAAAATATTCCTGTATGCTACTGCTGCATCAAATGAGGCTGATGTTACATTACTGTTTCGCACACACAGAAATGCAACAAAACAAAGGATTGCAGCTCTTCTGATACAGGGAAACGTTTAAGATATGCAAATCTGACCTCTATTCAGACAAACTCTTCATTTTACTCTCGACGTTCATTATTGACATCTTTCTTGAGAGTCGGAGTCTGAAAGGCATTTCAAGGCTGATCCAGATACAGTGTACATGGAGGCAATCAGCACCCCCTTGAGGCTAAAAGTGGAAATGCTTCTATTAAGTCATGAACATACGAAAAGGTTCATGTATGAGATTTTTAGAAAACACTCAACAATAAATACTAAATCTATGCTGATATAAACAGTGAGAGGGATTTATTTGATGAAAAGCATGAAGCAAGTTGAAGGATACATGGGTGGATGGCTCATGTAGTGTGTTTTTGCATTACACCACAAGGTATAAAATTTTTACTGATTTCTCCAAGAGAGAAGTGCAGCTCTAGAGACATCCTATATACTCTGTAGTCCTGAGCATTCAAAGGAATAGTTCATCCTAGAATGACCATTTTCACACCGTTTTCTCACCCTCATGTCATTCCAAACTTGTATGACTTCCTTTATTCTGTGGAACACAAAAGGAGATAATGTTCACACTGCTCTTTTCCACACTGTGAAAGTGGATTAATGCTGCAGAACTCTTAAATATGTGGAATAATTTTCAATATTTTCAGTGAATATCAACAAATTTTTCTCTGTACTTCACAAAAACTCAGAATATAGTGTGCAAGTTGTATTGACTACATATGTTTGGAGACTGACAGCTTCCATTCCATTGCACTGGCAAAATGTAGCATGAACATTCTTCAAAACATCTACTTTTGTGTTCCAATGAAAAAATAAAGTAATTTGGGTTTAAAATGAAATGAGGTTGAGTAAATGATGACAAAATTTTCATTTTTTGATCCTTTAAAAAGGAATTGAGAGTTTCTGTATGGGGAAAAAAAGGCCTTTAGAGTTCTTCAGAGAGCATAAAAAGTGAGATGGGTCCAGGAGATTTCAGTGCTCTTCTGAGGTCCCGTGCAGTTTTATTAATTAACAATACTGACAAACCATCAACGAAAAGTCTTTAAAAAACACCAAGAATTGTCTCATCCCAGAGCCTTTCCTCCTCTGTCCTGTTGTCTTCTTGATTAATCTTCTCTTTTCCTTTTTTCTTCTCTTTTTTGTGTTTTTGTTTGCCATCTTTTGTTTCTGTCCTTTCCTCCCCATGTTCCTCCATCCTTCCATGTGCTTCCTCATTTTGCACTTCAACCTCTTGTTTCTCCAAGAGCTCCTCTTTTCGTCTCTTGTCATGATGTCCATCCCTGTGCCTCCTGCTTTTCTTGCTTTGTCTCCTTTTACTTCTGCTTTCCTCGTCTTCACTAGAGCTTCTGTCTCTTTTTCTTCTCTCCTTCCATTTCTTATTTCTATCATCTTCTCCTTCTACACTTCCTCTCCTGTCTCCCTTCCGCCTCTTTTTCCTTTCCCCTCGTTCCGCCACTCCTTCCCTTCCTCTCTTTTCCATATCAGACCCATCCTCCTGATCTCTTTTGCTCTTTCCATGCTTTCTCATCTTTCTCTTCCGTCTCCTCCTCTCTCTGCTGTCGTAACTGCTGCTGCTGTCACTACTGCTGCTAGTGTAGGAGGAGGAGCCTGAGAATGAGGAGGAGCTAAATGACTCAGGGCTCCTCCCCTTTTTATATAGTTGACCAGGTATGAATGGAGGACGGGAATGTGGTATATATCCCGGCTGATAGGGTGGGACAGGACCAGTCACCCCGAAGCCAAACTTAGTGACCTGAGACTGGAATTGTGGGTGCCAGTGAGGTGGAGTGAAACCAGGAGGCGGAAAACGTGGCATCAACTGGCCAGGATGGGGCATCAACTGGACAGGATGAGGAATCTCTTCTGCTGTCAGTGGACCTTCTGTTGCACTCTCATCCAGAACCTTGCTTGCTTGTCCCACAGTGCCCAGCCCTGCTTTGGGCTCCAGTCCCCGGGCCTTCTGCACCTGGATGTAGTCAGCCAGCTCATCCTGGAAGGAGTCATACACTTTCTTCTGAGATTTGCACAGCTCAATAACTTTCTTCTCTCTAAGTACCGGGAAGAATGAAAAAGAATGAAGTCAATTTCACTGATTCAGATGGCTGATAACAAGCAGATTAAGATTAAACTATCAATCAACCAATATGGGTTTGCCAATAGTGTACGCAAATAAGTAAAATGCAGAAGTAATAGCAATATGTATGAACATTTGAAAGAAAATTAACTTACATTTTCTTAAAGTCAAAAGTGAATTCGTCCATTTGCAACACATTTTATTTCAATAACCTTACGTTTTTACATTTCTATATATGAAGTAAGGCTGGGTGATATGGCCAAAAATATTATCACAATATCTTTTTCCACATCATATGATATTGATATTTAACACAATATTCATTTATCATTAATGGTGAAGGAAATGCTTTCCACATATTTGTTAGACATTGAAAATGAATGTAAACATGTAAAATTGTTTGTTCACAATTTAACCCCACAGAATAGCTATTTTTAAATTTATTTTTCCCTATATTCTGTGTTTTTTTAGGATTCTGTGTCTTATGATTTAATACAAATGTATATAAACTTTAAAGGGTTAGTTCACCCAAAAATGAAAATTCTGTCATTTATTACTCACCCTCATTCCGTTCCACACCCGTAAGACCTTCGTTAATCTTCAGAACACAAATTAAGATATTTTATTTGAAATCCGATGGCTCCGTGAGGCCTCCATAGGGAGCAATGGACACTTCCTCTCTCAAGATCCATAAAGGTACTAAAAACATATTGAAATCAGTTCATGTGAGTGCAGTGGTTCAATATTAATATTATAAAGCATCGAGAATATTTTTGGTGCGGCAAAAAAACAAACTAACGACTTATTTAGTGATGGGTGATTTCAAAACGCTGCTTCAGGGAGCATCGGAGCATAAATGAATCAGTGTGTCGAATCATGATTCAAATCACGTGTCAAACTTCAAACGGCTGAAATCACGTGACTTTGGCACTCTGAACAGCAGATTCGATACACTGATTCATTTGTGCTCCGAATCTTTCCGAAGCAGTGTTTTGAAATCGGCCATCACTAAATAAGTCGTTATTTTGTTTTTTTGGTGCACCAAAAATATTCTTGTAGCTTTATAATATTAATATTGAGCCACTGTACTCACATGAACTGATTTAAATATGTTTTTAGTAACTTTATGGATCTTGAGAGAGGAAATGTCATTGCTCCCTATGGAGGCCTCACGGAGCTATCGGATTTCAACTAAAATATCTTAATTTGTGTTCTGAAGATTAACGAAGGTCTTACGGATGTGGAACGGCATGAGGGTGAGTAATAAATGACAGAATTTTCATTTTTGGGTGAACTAACCCTTTAACAATTTAATCAAGCTTTTAAAATGTAATCAAATGAAAATATAACAATTAATTTACAACAAAAAAACATTGCATTTTTATCTTTTGTCAAATAAATAAGATGCTGAACAACAGAACTGTGTTCTGTGTTCAACAGGCATGTGTTCATGCCGTCATATATTGAGACAGCAGACGCTGAAAACATGGTGAGCGAATATGTATCAGACGAATCTACAGCACTCATTCACACAGAGAAACGCAGAAATCACTTATTAGCAACATACACTGACTGGCTGTTGTTTATTTCTGCTGTGAGATAGGCTGTTCCATATTCAGTAAAAAATATCCAGAGCTTATCGTCGTCATCGATGCAAATTTTACTGCAATCTTGATATGATATTGTTTATCGCCCAGCCCTACTATGAAGGTGTATTTAGAGAGTAAGTTAGATCAATTCTGATTTCATTTTTACTTTAAAATATTTGAAAGCAGACAGTATTCACTTGGAAGTTCATTCATGAAGCATTCAAAAATGTAAAATATTGGCTGACTAATCAGCCTGGCCGATATATCGACCTATCGCTAATGAAAACTAAGGTTCAGAGCCCCGTCCACACAGAGACACATTTAGCTGTATACGTAAAAATTTTGTATCGCATCGCTGTTTCGTCCAGACGGATCCGGCATTTTGGGAGCCTGAAACGGCTATTTTCGTGTGTACAGCCAATCCATATATTTTGTGAAACGATGATGTCATCACCCCACGTCTCGACTCTAATCAGACATCGCTACGTCACGTAACAGCAACAACAATAGCGAACTACATGCTTGTGTTCGTGCTGCAGAAGCTACTGGGCCAACTAACTTTATTAAAATAAAGCTTTATTACTAAGCTTTACTAAAGTTTGTATACAGCGCACAAGATTATTCTACGTTTCTACGTTTTTAGTGTATCTCTGTGGCAGAATTACAGTGCCACATACTGGTCTGGCATGTATACTTCATCGTTTTGAGCTGGTTTCAGTGGTTACGTGTGTAAGCAGATATTTCTTGAGATGATGCAGTATTTATGGAATTTTTTTTTTTAGAGCGAGGAAGAAAAAAAAGATTAGGGAAAGCACTGGCTTCGTGTGGATGTGGCCTCAGTCTCCTTAAACAAGGTACAAACCCTAGTAGTACTGACACAATAAGGCATAAGATGAAATAACTAATAAGAGTAATGTCACTCACTTGACGAAGTGTTTGTTACCCTGCATGTGTGCCTGGTACATCTCTATTGAGCTGAGCGTCAGACAGCAAATCGGACAAGTCAGGGAGCTCACTGTAGTGTGTAGTGAGAGGAAAACAAAATAGTACAAGAAATAGGGTTTAACATTTATTAATTTTAATATTAATTAATTTGGTTGATGTAGATGTATTTTAATGCATACCATGTTCTGACTGTTCCCCCATCTGGTCCAGCATTTCAAGTCGGGACTGGTTCCGCTGATGTTTCCGGCCGCTGTAGTGCTGCTGAGCAACCAGAGGGTTGTTGAAGGAAGCGCTGCACAGAGCACAGTACTTGTTGGGATCATTGAGGTCAACCTCTTGATCGACCAAACCAGAAGTGTCGCTCTGCTCCTGACTGATTGGATTTTGCACAGTATTCACTGATGGGAGGGCAACAGGAGATGTGGATTCTACGACGGGCGCTGAAAGTAGAATAATTTAAAAGGCGTTTATGAGAGGTTTTGCTCACAATGGTGAAGAGCCAAATTCAACAGATCCCAGTTTGATTTTACTTACCTCCAGGTGGTGGAGGATTGGTTTTTCTCATGTTCTTGGCATGAACTTTGCCCTCGTAGTGCGACTTGGCCACAGTGGGAGAGCTGAACACCATGCTGCATAGCTCGCAGAACTTTTCTGCAGACAGACCTCTCTGTAACAAAAACGAACACAAAATGAATAATCTATTGTCAGCCTTAAGTTACAACTGGCATAATTCTAATAAACATACTTTTGTATAGAGAAACATGCTGTTTTGACTATTATTCTCTCAGATTTAACTATAACAAACAGGTTAGCTTACATAGCTTTCCTTTTTGAAGTGGTGAATGAAGTTTGAGGATATATAGGTCATATCCGATATCCTTTGCCAATTATTATGCACACAACAAATCTCCATTTATAAATGTGGTCAATTTCAAAGTGTTTATATCCAAAAGAAACAATCTTGGGAGATTTTCTTTTACCCTCTGTACTTACCGAGCTGTATTTTTTTCTGTGCTCGTGCAGCGTCACACAATCGCACAGACTCTCATAACTGGTGTCGGTGGTTCCGTTTGTTCATCAATTGATGTTACGATGATATATATAAAAATAATGTAATTACTTTATAAAGTCATTCTCTAGTCATACAGTTCAAGTAAAGTCTCGAGTTTTTGTCTTCAAGTCAAAATCAAGTCATTTTCTTTATTTAGTCATTCAATTTGCGACTTGAGTCAGATTCAAGTCATGTGACTCGAGACCCCCGCCTCTGCTTAAAAATTCACTTCAGAATTAAAATTTCCTAAAAATGTATTCACCCTCATGTCATTCAAGATGTTTAAGTCTTTCTTTCTTCAGTTGAAAAGAAATTAAGGTTTCTGTGGAAAACATTCCAGGATTTTTCTCCATATAGTGGACTTCAACAGTTACCAATGGGTTGAAGGTCCAACTTTAAGTTTCAGTGCAGCTTCAAAGGACTCTACATGATCCCAGACGAGGAATAAGGGTCTTATCTAGTGAAACGATCAGTAATAAATAAAAATAAATAAATAATAATAATTATATACTTTTCAACCACAAATGCTCATATTTTACTGCTCTGCGATGCGCCACATATTACGTAATCATGTTGGAAAGGTCATGCATGACATAGGCGGAAGTACCGATCCAGTGTTTACAATGCGAACGTGCAAAGATTAAGTCAAACCTTTACAAAAACAACAATGGTAAAAAGGGTAAAACAATAATGTCGGATTTTGAAGTTGGAGAAGAAAATGAGATGGAGTTTTTCTAACTTTCTAACGCAATTATGTAAGGCATGGTGCATCGCAGAGCAGTGCAAGATGAGCATTTGTGGTTAAAAAGTATATAATTATTATTTTTTTTAGAAAATGACTGATTGTTTCACTAGACAAGACCCTTATTCCTTGGCTGGGATCATGTAGAGCCCTTTAAAGATGCACTGAAACTGCAATTTGGACCTTCAATCCATTGGTCCCCAGTGAAGTCCACTATATGGAGAAAAATCCTGGAATGTTTTCATCAAAAATCTTAATTTCTTTTCGACTGAAGAAAGAAAGACATAAACCTCTTGGATGACATGGGGGTGAGTAAATTATCAGGAAATTTGAATTCCGAAGTAAACTAATCTTTAAAAACCTTTAAAAGTAATACATGCATATTCTGGGACACTAAATCAATTGAGATTGCGATTCTCTCTCAAACTGATACTGAGCTTAGTTTTTAACAGCAGATGGCGCTCTAGGCTAATTTTTAACCGCATGCTCAAATGCTCAGGATGAAGAGCGCTCGTGCATTCGACTGAGTCTGAGAATGTGTTTGAACCTCAGAATGTTTCTATGATGTAAACAGCCCACTGCAAACATCCTTGTAATTCGATTCAACCATTTCAAACTTTCTGAATGATTATTTTAGGTTCAAGTGGTGTAAGGAATTGGAAGAGTACAGCTGTTTCTAAAGCACGCAGTGCCATCTGCTGTTAAAAACTAAGCTCAGAATCGATTCGAGAGAGAATCCTGATACATTCAGAAAATCTCAGAATTGATCCAGAATCATTTCTGGATTCATGATGCATTGATTTATTGTCCCAGCCCTAATATTCTGTATGATCTGTTACATACCAATAGGCCTCCACATTCTTGGCTCGGCTTTATCATTTTAGCTTTGTTGTTCAGGTACATCCTGACCCTTTGTGCATGCTTTTTCCCCTGGTAGCATAGAAAGCAGTGTTAGAAATATGACAGCAGCCCTGAATTTGAAACAGAGAAACTTGAAACAGAAAAACTTGATTTCACAAACCTCATAATGAGAAATTTTCTGGGACTCGTGAATCAGGGTTGCTTCACACACATGACAGAAGTTATCCATCAACAAGCCTTTGAGAAGATCACTGTCATTCTGAGACCCTGCAGGAAAACCAGACAGTAAATGTGTAAATAATGTACACATTTAAACACGGTTGCTTTAAGGTCTGAAATAATCTCAACATAATTTTGTGCAGGGTAGCATGAATGACGTGATTTGTGTAGACAGGATCCCATTAGCAAATCAGATTTTCATAGAGCATGACATTTATGATTAGAAATAGATTTTAAATACAAAGTGAGACATTCAGTAACACTAGCCACAAAAAAATAGAGAGTACTGTATTGTATCTCTTAGAAATATCAGTATAACTGGCTAAATTGTAATTTAACAAATGATGAGCATGAGCAGAATGAATTTTGTTCATGAATTCATTCTTACATAAATCGTTGGAACCGATCTAAATATGACAAGAATGGTTTTACAGACGATTTACAGAGGAATTCGTTCTGCTCATATTTCATGAATGAGGCCAATTTGTGCGAGCAATATCTACCAGTAATAGTGTATCAGGCTCTTGTGGTCTAAGACTATTTTAACATATTTTTTCAGAATTAAGGATGCATCGATTTTCATGCTATGCTTGACTGATTAATGACCAATTTTAAAATGTTCTATTTTATATATATATATATATAAAACACAGTTAAGGTCCAATAGCTTTAAATGTTACAACTGAATCTAGACACAAGATTATAAAGTAAGAACTAAATTACTGAAACTGATATTTAAAAACGTCCCATAAATGATAATTGTGCACCCCTAAAGAAACAATTTGTGCATGCAGTGGCTTCTTTTGCCATTGTTTTAATGAATGTACTGCTGTAATGTACATATCTCTAAATAAAAGAGTGATGTTCATGTTACTGTAAAATACATCAAACTTACATGAATTCCACGTCCATTATTTGCATAAAATGGTGATTCAATTCACTCAGATAGGCTGTTTGTTCCTGAATGTGTCATTGTACTCTCAGTTCAAACAATTTAGTCACAAATATGTTACAAGATTGTGGATACTAAAATTGCATTTAAAAAAAAATAAATTTTGATTAATGTTTATACTACTGTCTAACAGAAAATATACATTGCTCTATATGTGATACTAGATTTTTTTATTAAACATAATGACATTAGTTAAAAATGGAACTACTGAAAACTAACTAAAACGTTTAAATTTGCACAAACGAACTGTTTTTCAAAACCATTTTCCAGAATAATAATTATAGGCAAAAAAATAAAAAATAATAATAATAACATTAGCTGCCTGGCTAGATTGTTTAATCGTCGAATTAATCGATCTACACGATGTTTTTCTGATTCATTCAACCCACGTTTTATGTCTTATCGTGTATTTTCAGCCGATAATCGACTTAAACACACAAGACTTGTATAAAAAAGGGATTTTTGTGGTGGTTGTTTAAGGTGAATAATGGGTACTAATATTTAGCTTAGCCTAGCTTGTTGGCTCGCTAAGCTTTATTACCACCCATGAATCCATCTCAAACAACTCAAACACAAACATTCGATGCAAATAAACTCCATATGACTGCATTTTTGAAGTTTTTGAAGGGTTTCAACTGATAGACTCACCTTCTTCAACCTGAGAAATATTGGTGTTAGTGTTTTGTACTGTTTCTGGATTGATATCGTCTGTATTTTTGATATTGTCTGTTTCCGCACACTGCGGAGAACACGATACACTAGCTTTAAGCTCGGACATTTCTTTAAACCTGGAAATAAATCAAAACTGAAGCAGTTTTAGCTAAAATGCCAGAGCCCTACATGGCAATGTCTAAGATATGAAGGGAGGTGGTGAACGCATGCGCAGTAGGATCACGTTTCTTTACGTGCCAGGAAGCCACTGAATTGAGCAGATGCTTACTGCCACCATCTGGTGTTTTATGTTATTGAAGATTAAATACTTATAATTCAAGCGAATCTGTGTGTTATTAAAATATATAATGATGCACTATGTTCTAGGAAGAAACTATGCAATTATATTAAAACATTACAATGGAATAAGAATAGTTTTTTTAGTTGTAAAATCATAATAAAGTAAAATCAGTAACCTGCCTCTGAAATGAATTCAGCTTGGTGAATTATTAACATTATGATTTATTCCTTCAGTCTGAGAAATAGGTAAAGTGCCATGAATTTCTTATTGTACATTAACTGAAGAAAAATATGAACTGGGCAAAAATAGATAACTACAGTTATGGATCACTGAAGACACTAGAGAGACAGAAAAGACATATATAATTCCTTCAATAAAGTTAATTAGTGTATCACATAAGATTAAGAAATCAAGTGAAATCTGTTAAAATAGTAACAATGTTACTTACAAAACTGTGATGGTATCATAATACAGTGTTCAAATGGTGTATACCATAGTAAAGAAGGATTATCATGTTTATATATTATAGCACTTAGTATTATTAATGTCTTGTCTCATGAATTTAATTTCGTATAACTTTCATATGGTTTGATGCAGCACATCAATCATATCTTTCAGTAACTATTTGTCAGTGGCAATACAAACAAACATCTTTTTTGTTAAAATAGATGCAATATTATCACAGACAGTATACAGGAATGCATTATTCAAGTAAACATGTCTTCTTTGTGGAGCATATTTTAAGATAAGTCTGCCCAAACAGAAAAACAAGACAGAAAATAACAGTATAACAGTGTGCTATGCGACACCTCCATTCCTCCTTTTCCTCCGGATCACTAGGAGAGCCATGTAACAGACGGTGGCAGTGAGGAGGACGGTTAGGAGAATCAACAAACAGATCCATGCCGCAGGACACAAGCCCTTTCTGATCCCGGCAGGTTCCTCTGGTAGAAGGCTGCTTACACTGAGTATATAACCCAGAGCCCAGCCCACAGAGGCCTCACCTGCCTGTAACAGAGTAGAGATTGAAAGTGTGGTGTGGTTTTGCATACTGCACATTCACATAATTAATACATTTTTAACTTTAATCAGCAGCAAACCGGAAAAACGGTTCATCCTGCCAAATTCAGAAGTTAAATTGGTTCTGTGACGTACAAGTATATGAGCACCATGTTGATGAACTCACCTTTTTCTGGAAAGCAACATTTTGGAAGGAATGTTCATCAAAGCTATAACCCCTAAGCATTAGCACTTGTATATACACTGCAACTGCACAATAATCCTTCAGGTATTTTTTCAAGTGGGGGGATTTCCTGGTCATCTATAATGAACAGGAGATATTAATTAGATTTACAGGACTTCAGATATGCAGTGCAATAATGATCTAGAACTACTACTTTTTTTAACTATGGTAGTTATATGTTGGCCAGTCGTATAAAAACTAAAATGAACTTTCTAACATACTAAAACTAACAAACTAACAAAAAAAATGTAAACTACAACCCGAATTCCGGAAATGTTGGATGTTCCGGATGTTTTTTTAATTTGAATAAAATGAAAACTAAAAGACTTTCAAATCACATGAGCCAATATTTTATTCACAATAGAATATAGATAGCATAAATGTTTAAACTGAGAAATTTTACAATTTATGCAAAAAAAATAGCTCATTTCAAATTTGATGCCTGCTACAGGTCTCAAAATAGTTGGGACGGGGGCATGTTTGCCATGGTGTAGCATCTCCTCTTCTTTTCAAAACAGTGTGAAGACGTCTGATCATCGAGGTAATGAGTTTCTGGAGTTTTGGTGTTGAAATTTGGTCCCATTCTTGCCTGATATAGGTTTCCAGCTGCTGAAAAGTTTGTGGTTGTCTTTGACATATTTTTCTCTATAGGTGAAAGATCTGGACCGTAGGCAGACTCTTCTACGACGAAGCCATGCTGTTGTAATAGCTGCAGTATGTGGTTTTGCATGGTCCCGCTGAAATACACAAGGCCTTCCCTGAAATAGACGTCGTCTGGAGGGGAACATATGTTGCTCTAAAACCTTTATATACCTTTCAGCATTTACAGTGCCTTCCAAAACATGCAAGCTACCCCCATACCATCAGAGATGCTGGCTTTTGAACTGAACGCTGATTACACGCTGGAAGGTCTCCCTCCTCTTCAGCCCGGAGGACACGACGTCCGTGATTTCCAAAAAGAATGTCAAATTTGGACTCGTCTGACCATAGAACACTTTTCCACTTTTAAACAGTCCATTTTAAATGAGCCTTAGCCCACAGGACATGACCGCGCTTCTGTACCACATTCACATATGGCTTTCTTTTTGCATGATAGAGCTTTAGTTGGCATCTGCAGATGGCACGGCGGATTGTGTTTACTGACAGTGGTTTCTGGAAGTATTCCTGGGCCCATTTAGTAATGTCATTGACACAATCATGCCAATGAGTGATGGTGTCGTCCGAGGGCCCAAAGACCACGGGCATCCAATAAAGGTCTCGGTCCCTTACGCACAAAGATTTCTCCAGTTTCTCTGAATCCTCTGATGATGTTATGCTCTGTAGATGATGAGACTTGCAAAGACTTTGCAATTTGACGTTGAGGAACATTGTTTTTAAAGTATTCCACAATCTTTTTACGCTCTCTTTCACAGCTCTGCCCATCTTTACATGCCTCTCTAAGACATCCCTTTTATAGCTAATCATGTTACAGACCTGATATCAATTAACTTAATTAAGCTGCTAGGCATTCTCCCAGCTGAATCTTTTCAAAATGTCTTGCTTTTTCAGCCATTTGTTGCCCCCGTGCCAACTTTTTTGAGACCTGTAGCAGGCATCAAACTTGAAATATCCACCTTTAGTGGATAAAAGTGTAAAATTTCTCTGTTTAAACATTTGTTATGTTATCTATGTTCTATTGTGAATAAAATATTGGCTCATGTGATTTGAAAGATTTATTGGCAAATTGTGCTAGTCTCACTCTCACACACATGCACACACACAAATTATACCTCTTCTATGGTCATACTGCACACAGCCTGTGTAGCCTCCTCTAGCTGAGCAGAGGTGCTGATCTTTATCCCTGTACTTTGCTGGAGATAACTGTGAGTGAAGAAATAGGCAGAGAAGGCCTGAAAGAAAGAGAAATGCATAAGATGCTATTCTTGCTACTCATATGATCCATTGTGGGCATTTCTGGGCCCCTCACCATGAAGCCCCCGCTGATGTTGGGCTGGAAAACTCCATTAAAGGAACACTGAGAAAAGGGGCAGAAGTGGAAGTAAAATATTTCAGAAGTGTTGCCAAGGCAGCTTTGGTAGTCCCCGGTGCCTTGCACTCTGATCCATGAATGAGGGTCATAAGTTTTGGGTCTCCTTGACACTACACAAGGCGAGTCAAACACTTCCTCCAGCTTGAAGACGTCAGTGAAGTCAGATGGGTAACAGGGATGGTACACTTTGCTAGTATTACCCTGTGACTGAAATGAACACATACTATGTACACTGATTTACTCACAGGACAAAAATAATTTGTTTATCACCAATACAAAAAATAGTGTCTACTTATATATATTGCAGTATCATTTGGTTTGTGATGCATCATACCGTAACCAGGTAGGCCAGGATCATGCGCAGAGCCTCTTCTTTACCATAACACAGGTAACTATGTGTGTAGAGGGAATACTCTTGCCCATAGAGACGCAAGGTCATATGGTTTCTCTCATTTTCAACTGTCTCTGGGGTCTCAAAGGTGATCTGTGTGGACGCCCCACCTAAATCCAGCGCTCCGACTGTCTTTCTGCCAGGGTTAAGCCACCGGCCCACATAGCCATACTACATAGTGTAGAAATGAACAGACAAAGACAGAAAATGGCCACTAGATGGCCCAAGTAGTTAAGAAACTAGTAAGAATACTATAAATCAAAACACTAACTTAATATTTAGAAGTCTGTTATTAAAAGAAGTGACAAAGCTTAAGTATAATTCATATGGTCTGTTTCACTGACAAGAAAAGATCATACTCTAACAGTATCAAAGAACCTTTATGAAGTTTTCCAGGAGGTAGTTCACAGTGACCCAACCGTAAACCCCCTCTTCTTGACCACTCAAAATTACTGCTCCTTGAAAGCTGAATGGAAAGGATTTGATTTTTTGTTTGACTTCTTGAAGAACCTGAGATGCTCTGTCAGGATTGGTAATTCTGGAGAAAGTAAAACACAGTGAAAAAAATCACTCGGGCAGACCACAAATATTATTACATATAAATATTTACAGCCAAAACATAGTCTAAATTGGTCCCCAAAGGTTTATGGATACTTAAGCCACTAAATTTCTGTCATGTTAACTCTCTGAGTGTTTGACATGGTAATGGATACGACAATGTTAATATGTTTGGTCTTGGCAGAATGGATCTGAAAAATGTTTTATATGGAAGAATATATATTGTAGATAAATCAGATTTTACCCTTCACATTTTATTGAAGCTTTGTGTCTGAAACTATATTGAAATATTTCAGAGCCAAATGAAATCCATTTCTCTGGACATCAAGGGTTGAGCTTGACCTAGTCCTGCACCACCTCTGTGGATCTAATGGGTGGAGGGACAGAGTTATGAGTAGAGTTAGGGTGTGGTTTGACCTTAGCTTCACCTATTACACCCAAATTACATCCAAGAGAGGAAGGTGGACTTCACGCTCCACCCATGGTTCTGCAGTGAGCAGCCTCTCAAATATCTCAAAATATTACCATTAATCTTCCTGAAAAATGTACATTATTTCACATTCTAAATTTTTTTTTTATTTTTCTTCCCAAGTCCTGCATTGAGCCTTTTGGGTCATTTCTTTGGGTTATTTTTCCAGTGTTTGGGTAGTTTTTGTGTTACCCAGCTCCTGGGTCAGACATAACAACCCAGTGTTTGGGTAGTTTTTGTGTTATGCAGATGCTGGGTCAGACATAACAACCCAGTGTTTGGGTAGTTTTTGTTTTACCCAGCTCCTGGGTCAGACATAACAACCCAGTGTTTGGGTAGTTTTTGTTTTACCCAGCTCCTGGGTCAGACATAACAACCCAGTGTTTGGGTAGTTTTTGTTTTACCCAGCTCCTGGGTCAGACATAACAACCCAGTGTTTGGGTAGTTTTTGTGTTACGCAGATGCTGAGTCAGATATAACAACCCAGTGTTTGGGTAGTTTTTGTTTTACCCAGCTCCTGGGTCAGATATAATAACACAGTGTTTGGGTGGTTTTTGTGTTACCCAGATGCTGGGTCAGACGTAACAACCCAGTGTTTGGGTAGTTTTTGTGTTACCCAGATGCTGGGTCAGACTTAACAACCCAGTGTTTGGGTAGTTTTTGTGTTACCCAGATGCTGGGTCAGACGTAACAACCCAGTGTTTGGGTGGTTTTTGTTTTTGGGTGGTTTTTGTTTTTGTTTTTCTCCTGGGTCAGACATAATAACCCAGTGTTTGGGTAGTTTTTGTGTTACCCAGCTCCTGGGTCAGACATAATAACCCAGTGTTTGGGTAGTTTTTGTGTTACCCAGCTCCTGGGTCAGACATAACAACCCAGTGTTTGGGTAGTTTTTGTATTATGCAGATGCTGGGTCAGACATAACAACCCAGTGTTTGGGTAGTTTTTGTTTTACCCAGCTCCTGGGTCAGACATAACAACCCAGTGTTTGGGTAGTTTTTGTTTTACCCAGCTCCTGGGTCAGACATAACAACTCAGTGTTTGGGTAGTTTTTGTGTTACGCAGATGCTGAGTCAGATATAACAACCCAGTGTTTGGGTAGTTTTTGTTTTACCCAGCTCCTGGGTCAGATATAATAACACAGTGTTTGGGTGGTTTTTGTGTTACCCAGATGCTGGGTCAGACGTAACAACCCAGTGTTTGGGTAGTTTTTGTGTTACCCAGATGCTGGGTCAGACGTAACAACCCAGTGTTTGGGTGGTTTTTGTTTTTGGGTGGTTTTTGTTTTTGTTTTTCTCCTGGGTCAGACATAATAACCCAGTGTTTGGGTAGTTTTTGTGTTACCCAGCTCCTGGGTCAGACAATAATAACCCAGTGTTTGGGTAGTTTTTGTGTTACCCAGCTCCTGGGTCAGACGTAATAACCCAGTGTTTGGGTAGTTTTTGTTACCCAGATGCTGGGTCAGACGTAATAACCCAGTGTTTGGGTAGTTTTTGTTACCCAGATGCTGGGTCAGACATAACAACCCAGTGTTTGGGTAGTTTTTGTGTTACCCAGCTCCTGGGTCAGACGTAACAACCCAGTGTTTGGGTAGTTTTTGTGTTACCCAGCTCCTGGGTCAGACGTAATAACCCAGTGTTTGGGTAGATTTTGTGTTACCCAGATCCTGGGTCAGACGTAATAACCCAGTGTTTGGGTAGATTTTGTGTTACCCAGATCCTGGGTCAGACGTAATAACCTAGGCCTAGGGGTTAAATTATTTATCGCGTGCTTTTTGCGACCTCTTCAGGAGAGAGCAGTACAGATCCGTCAAATTGGTGCATGTCTTCGGTAAAATACAGGATTGTGTACGTTTTATTTTATCTAAAAAATCGTTATTGTTCTGTATATCGTTTAATTTTATGCAAAGCAACATACAGGGCCGCGATGTGACTCACCTAAACGTGTGTCGCATCGGTCTTTTAATGCCTGATACCTTTCATACTTTTTTGATTTTATTCAAAAAGATACAGAATATGTTCCCTGCACACTGATTGTTATGGACAGGTTATGGAGCCAGTCACAGCATTTTTCGGCTACGAGTGAAACGCAGGCGGCGGTCTGAAGTTAGCAGTTCCTCCGCCGAACGCGAGCCATCTTCGGCACGAGATCCAGCGCCGTTACGGTGGAAACAGGACAACAGGGACTGGTCGATTACTCTTGAATTTCTTCTAAAAAATTTTTACTTCTAATATTTGTTAAATGAGCTTAAATGTAGGCAATATGTATTAAAACGATATAAAATATATGCTATACTATAAAATATGATCGGAAATAAAGGAATTATCATGTAAACCAGTGGCTGCGTGGAGTATTTAAAAAAAGTTTAGAGGATTTAAATGAATCCGTAAACATTAATTCATGTATGAAGAAAAAATAAGCTAGTATTATAAATGAATCAACCCAATGCTGGGTTAAATAAACAACCCAATTTGCTGGGTAAAATTAATCCAACATGTGTTCTGTCCTATATTTACCCAGCAATTGGGTTGTTTTTAACCCAGTGTTTTTTAGAGTGCAGCAACATTACCTTTAGTTTTGACATCCAGAAACTGTCTTTAAAAACTTTATTTTTATGTATGCATAAAAACATTCAAAACATCATGTAGCAACATAAGAAGAAAAAACACACTAACTCCAGAAGTCTCATGCCAGCAGTAGCTCCCAGATATACAGGGGTGCGGTGATGTCTATTTGGGGGAATGTCCCGCATGGCTTGCTTCAAGCATGCCTCGAGGCTGCGGCCTGCTGCACCCCGCTGACCAGCATAAGCTGAGATTCCTCCTCCTGCACCAAAGAAACACAAGACACATATTTATTTATTTACTATTATACAAATAACTTAAATAGTAGCTAAACAATAGAGAAAATCTTAAAGAAACATATAAGAGCACAGAGTGAAAAAGTTTCATATGCCTGAAAATATATTGTCGATAGTCTTTGCATCTGAAACTGTTAAAATATCTTGAAACATAACATGCATATTTGTGCTTTTGTGTTTGATTTAGATATTTATCTGTATGGCAAATATTTTCACCATTAATCTGCCCATAAATTTAAAGAATTTCAGCAAATCCTTTGACCTTTGACATGACACTCGCTATGCTGGGCGACCACGCCTGTGCCATTTAACTTGTCCGCTGGCCATCTGTAGGTGTACAAGGCTGTATGTGAGGAGCCAGCATCCAGCACAATCCCATACTGCAATGGGAGAAAGAAAGAGCCCAAAAAAATTTAAAAATCCATGTTCACTTTGCTTTTTTAAATGTGATTAGAATGTATTGTCATAACAAATGTTCTGACTGTGATTTTTTCACAGAAGCCACTATATTTTGAGATAGCCAGCATATTTACAGTACAATAACTAATAAGATTTTGTACATAATGTGTTTCCGTGACCCGTCACACATTTATTTACCCACAGTTCCCAGAGGTTTACATGTACCTGGTGACCGATGACGGCGCACTCCTGGAGATGCAATTCCCAGAACAATCTGATATAACAAACTGTTCTGAGTGTGCATCTTCATTTGTTCCAGGGTTCACAATAGGAAGAAACAAAATGACTTTTATCAATGTTTACCATGTGAAGGCTATCTCCCCATCCCCATGCCTACAAAACTGACTAAATACACTGTATCTGGTTATAATGTAAGTTCAGACTTGTACTTGGGGTTCAAGATCTGGCTTTCAGATTTGATGTTGCTGCCTATGACCCAGAGATTATATATGAATTCCTATCTGAGGGTGAATGTGAAAGTATATACATAGGTAAAGTACTATTCAGAACTACTTTGAGAGGAAAAAAAAAACCCATTATACAACTAGCACGGCATATTAGTGTGTGCTCAAAACAACACATTCCTAATTTGTATAATTTGCCAAAATAATGCCCCCCTCTAATCAAGATAAACTGCATAAACATGCAAGTTAGCTTAAGGAAGGAAGGAAGGAAGGAAGGAGATAAGAAAGAAAGAAAGAAAGAAAATGTTTTAAATGTTTAATTTTCAAGAAATTACAAGTAATAATATTTACCATGTACTGCGGAGGCTCTCTCAGTTCATGTAAAGGTACAGTTAGGAGTAGAATAGACACAATTCCAAACAGAAGGAGCGTTCCTGAGGCAACAAACTTAACAAACAGTTTATCCATCAGTAGAGTTGGGGTCTGCCTGGTGCAATTCTGATGGTGAAGGAGGAAGGGCAACCCCTCCACCCAGCCCTTTCCTTCACAAGAGTACATTCTTCTCTATAATCCCCACTAATAGAAACAGTTATTGTCAAAGAAACATTGTGTGTGTGTGTGTATATATATATATATATATATATATATGTATATGTATATATGTATATGTGTGTGTGTGTGCACATACTTTATTTTTTCAACCACTCAAAACAAACTGTAGATTAGAGCAGAATCACAGCACGTCCTGCACTAATTATATCTTTTTTATCTTTGTTAAATGAGGAAGTATTCCAAACATTCATAAATGATCTTTTATATCCACTGGTGCAGACTAGAATCTTGAGTCATAGTCATTGTTGTGCAGCAGCAGGGCTAATGTGATGGAGAACAGTTTTATTTACAAGGTTTCTCTTCATTCAGTGTTCACTGCCTCTATTCAACTGACACAGACAACATGTTCTGAATAGGATAATTCCTGCCAAGAGCAGGAGCACTTTGCATTAACAGGCCTACTTTGTATCCACAATGCACTACTCTATGTGTATGAATTTCCTGTTTGGTGTTAAAAGGGAGGATGAAGAAATGTGTGACATCATCTACATTTTGGTGAATTACTGTGCACTAGAATGCATGATTATGACAAAATAGAATGACTAACTTAAGGCCAAACATCCAGATTGTAAATTTAAAGGGATAGTTCACCCAAAAATGAAAATTCTGTCATCATTTACTCACCCTCAAGTACTTCCAAACCTGTATGATTTTCTTTGTTCTGCTGAACACAAAGGAAGATATTTAAAGGAATGTCCGTAACTAAATAAATTTCACCCCCCCATTGACTACCATAGTATTTATTTTTCCTTTTATGGTAGTAAATGGGGGCTAGATCTGTTTGGTGACTGACATTCTTTCGAATATATTCCTTTGTGTTCAGCAAACAAAGAAATTCATGCAGGTTTGGAAGTACTTGAGGGTGAGTAAATGATGACAGAATTTTGGGTGGACTGTCCCTTTAACAAGATGTCAAGAATATGGCAAAGGTTATGTTTTCGTTTTAGTGTTTACAATACAATCTGTTCAATAAAAGCATGTTCTGAATGATATTATGATCTGTGTGCTTGCAATGAGAGCTGAAAACATTTGAAACATTCAAGTTTAAAGATTAACAAGCAGTCAACACAAAGTTTGGAACAAGAACCATTTTATGAACAGTATTTAACTACATTTCAAGTGCCACTAGATAAAGATTAACAATTTGTAATAGATGGAGAATATATATAGTGACTCTGCAAATTTAAATAGGCATAATATTCAAACCTTAGATAGTCATTTATATAAATACAAAACTAAACATTCAGGAGCTGAGTAACCTGACAGTGTGAATAATTTCCTTCATAAATAACAAATACACACAACAGTTTCACACTGAAAACTGTTATTTCAGTTCCTCAAAAACACAGCAGCATAGCACATATATGCATCCCAGATGGGTGCACCAAATCTTAAAAAAACAAAAACAAAACAAACAAACAAACAAAAAAAAAAACATTCAAACGTGTAAAATCTCAGTCCCGCTTTTCCAGCTCAGGTGTAGTGTTTTGAAATAATGGGAGAACAGTCTCCCCCTCATGACACATGTGCCAGACCATAATGCAATAATAATTGAGCAGTAGAAGCAGCATCATGACAACCAAGGCCAAAATGACCAGAAGGGCCACCACAAGTCTCTTTCTGGTGCAAAATGGGTGAGATGACCAGTGGTCACTGTGGGATGCTTCCTCCAGTGAGGGTTTAGGTGTGAAGTGAGCGGACAGCCAGTGTTTAATCCAGGTCCCAGCGGGAGCAACAGGTGAAAATAAGCATGCTTCTCTCTCACCCATGATCATAGAACGAAAAAGCTTCTTGAACACAAAGCAACTGTCACTATCACCTGCTAGTCAGTGTCTGAAAAATAAACATACAGTGATATGGTTAAATTAAGCAGCCTAGTGCAGTAACAACAACAACAACAACACACACACACACACACACACACACTGGTACAACTATCATTATGAGGACATAATGGTTTGTCCCCATAATGTAGGGTTTACCAGGACCACACACACACACACACACACACACATCTGCTGAAAGAGGGAGCCGAGCCAAACCAAACCATCTAGAATATCATAATAGAGACTTCGGGGTGGACTCTTTGGAACTGAACCAGTTAAGAAGCCACCTAGAACACCCTAGCAACTGCATAGAAACACACTAAAACATCCCAAACCCCTTAGCAACTACGTAGCAATGCCATGGCAACCCCGTAGAAACGTGAGTTTGCCACAAACCAGCACCATTTGCATTTTCTTTATAAATAAATCGTTACTAATGTAAATACATAACAAATTACCACGGAATTTGAAGAATCTTTATGTTGTATGTTTCATTTCTTTTTCAGTTAACTTGATTTACGACAGCGACGACAGTTTTATGACAGAAGTATCTTGCAGCATATTTTGGCGCAAACTGAATTAGTTGAGTGAAAGCAAAAGAGTAAACACCGCTACAAAAAATTACACTTTCACTTTTTCACTTTTATGATTTACTCAGGAGAAGTACAACGTTTTAGGGGAAAAAGGTTTTGTTTTGGATGGGAGAATCTCCCCACCTGCGTTCAGTCAGTCGAATAGAGAGAGAGAATGAGAGACTCGTAAAGACCGGGTAAGATGATACGACTCTGTCTACATCGCAAGCGTGCACATTATTGACAATAATGAAACAGTTTGTCGTGTCGCTAGATGGTGTTAAACAGTTTAAAATCATTTCTACAGAGTGAACATGTTTTAATAATTGATCTATCAAGTAGTTGTGCACAGCAAACTCACCTGTTACAGACGTCAGTGTTTTCCAGAGGAACAGTCTGTCCTCTCTAATGATACCGCCTCTTAAATAGGCTGTCGGGCGTTTTCCTCATACTTTCAAATTCATATTGCGAGGTAAACAAGTCACTTTTTGACCACTACCCCCATAACGTAGACGTCTGACTAATTTATGCATCTCCACCTCTACAGGACTGTCAGTAGCTAATACTGAACTTTATGGGAAATGGATAGTCTTTATTTACTGTCGTAGCTACTCTCTGTGTATGTGTATGTCTTTGTACACTGTAGTTATATATGATAAGTGATTTGGTTAAACAGGGTACCCGCGGGGTCTTAAAAGCATTGAAAAAGTCTTAAATTTGATAATCTAAAATTAAGGCCTTAATAGCCTTGAATTTGGTATACAAAGTCTTGGATTTCGTTACAAAGGTCTTTTTATTTTTTTTATTTTTTAACTTTTCCTAGGATTAAGTTCATACCGTAACAAAATGAACTGTTACTAGTGTAGGCTAATTAAAAATTCATGCAGCGTAATGTTGAGTGCACCTCGCGCTCCACGTCATAGCAGTAAGCGCGAAAGCTCGCGCACCCGTTACTATGGTTACTAGGCAAGTGAGGTAATTACTAGAGATGAGCCGGATACTCGGCTGAAACGAGTATCCGGTACGGATAAAGCACTTCTGCCGAGTACGAGTATTATACGAGTAATACGAGTCAATATCTGTGCTCGGATTGAATGAAAATCATCATTGGGTTGCTGATTGTGTCAGCGTTCTGTGATAGTCTAGTCCAGTGGTCTCAAACTGACGGCCCGCGGGCCATTTACGGCCCGCAACTGATCTCAAAAATAAAACATAATCCGGCCCGCTAAATTATTATTATTATTATAATTATTATTCTCTAGTACGCGTCACATACGCGGCCGCGCCGGCATTCTCCTTCTTTCCAATGCGCTTTCGCTCCATAGACAGTAAAAGAAAAAAGTTTCGCTCCCGTGGCGTCTGTCGTTGCTATGCAACCATGAGCCGCGCTCTCAACCGCGTCGCTTCTATTATGAGCGCGCTTGCCTAAATTACAGTAAAAGCACTCGACTTTAAGTCACGAGCGTCGTTTTAAATCACCGAAACGCGTCCGATGCTACCATGTCAAGAAACAGAAGAGTGTACAAATGTATTCAAGGGTTGTATTTGTTCTGTACAGTGTTGTTCAGTGCAAGATTTTAATTTTATTTAAGCTAGCATGAAGTAAAGGAAAACAGCCTACTTCCACTAAATGTTAAAAACTAATAATGAGAGATTTTTATTTTTTGGCAAAATAAAGTTGATATATATAGCTTCAGTTTTTTGTTTATTTCTGACCCCTCCATGGCCTCTATGAGTGTTGCTGGTTTTGTTCCTAAATTACAATTTTTTTTTATTCCATGCACCTTGTTGGATGTGAGAAGTTGCACCAGACTATTGCAATTAATAGTATTATATTAGTAGTATTATATTAGTATATTAGTAGTATTACATCAATTACATTAGTAGTATTACATCAATTACATCATAGTATTAGCCTATATAATTATATTACACTCTGTAACAATGAGAGAGACACTGCTGTTTACATTTAGTAGGCCTATGGTAAATAAAATATTTATAGTATAGGTATAAAAATATATGCCAAATTAATTATTTTCTAGGGTTCAAAATTTATACAGATTTGACATTTTCCCCTCATACTTCTGTCAGAATGGGTACGAAGTTGGCATTGAATTTCATTTAAAATGGTATTAAAAAGGTCTTAAAAAGCCTTGAATTTCATTTGGAGGATCCTGGGGGTACCCTGTTAAAATCTCAGTATAATATTACACACCTTATGCTCACAGAATTGAGAAGACAATTAGTTGTGGTCTGCAACTGACATGGCACAAATTTATTGGCACACATAAATGTTATTTCTAAATATTTTTGACAAAAAGCAAAGATATGTGTTCGTTTGAAGAAATATCTAAAATGAACTGAAACAGATGTAGCACTTATTTTAGTAAGACTAATGCTCAGGATATGTTTTTTTAATGTGTGATGTAATTTTTTTTATCTTATTGTGGTTGTGTGTCATTTACAGTGTGACAATTTCTCATAAAAACACTTCCTTATCAACATTTTCTTAAAGTCATATGGCAATCTAGCAGTCCAGGCAACATAAACTGAATTCAATGTTCACATGCCCTGAAATCAGGTATAATACATTGTTCCTCTTAAGTATAAACCAAATTCATTGACCCAAGCAATGAGAAAAACATACCTGTCAGTATGAAAAGGCTAAAACCTAAAGTAGTATAAGTCAACAGTTAGTAAACAGATGATATCTGCGGTATGTACTAGAAGAATTTGACAGTTTAACTCTGAAATATTAGAAACAAATCTGTCTAAATTGATATATGAAAACTAGAAAAGGAGTGTTTTGTTAAAATCCAACAGCTGACAGTTACATATAACAGATTTCACATTCTCAAATGTGCATTTTCATATCAAGTACGAGTATTACAATCAACATTTGGCAAATTGCATAATTTCCATATGCATATAGCTTCTGACAGATTCACATTAAAGTGCTAGGTAGGTGATCTCTCATACAAGGGAGTTTCCATAGGTCATATAAGTGAACATTTACAGTAATCAGACCTTATTTGTACAGCTTTTGTTGATGTTTCTCAACCCCAGAACTTGGGAACGGGCCAGTTTTGCCATCTAACCAATAGGTGTATACGAAACTGCAGCACCAGCGTCAAAAATAAAGGGGCACACTTGGGGTTTTCTCATGTAAAAGATCTCTGGGATTGTCTATTGGGATGACACACAGAGATGATTTTGCATGAGATACCAAGTGCTAGTTGGATGGAAAAACTCTGCCCCTTGATGCACCCTTCAGACTGAAGTTGAGAACGACTGCGTACGAACTTTAAAGAGGAAGAACTGTTCGTATTAGTGGAGTTTGAAGGAGAGTTTGCTTGATGTGCAATTAGCCACATCTTAAATATAAAATTTTAGTTGTATTCTTTTCTGATGTGTGGAGGGGTATACAATATATATTTCTGTTGTTCATAATCCTTGAGGGACACATTTGCATGCATATTACATGCAGAGGGATGATAGAATATGAAAGACAATGATATTTGAAACAGCACAGCTTATGTGCATGACTGGCTGACATTTTGCTTTATATAGACAAAGAATAAAAACAATGAAAGCAAGTAAAACAATAAAAAATTTAAAGAAGATAAATATGTTTCAAAGTCATATGTATATGATGAATATAATTAATCTTATACCTATTACAGCTAGTTAAATTCATTAAATACCGGCCTTAGAATCGGCCTTTAGACATGAAAAGTTTTGCTCTTTGTTCTAAATTATACTGTACAATACTTAAACCACCAAATCAACATAGGAATAATCACTAATACTAATAAGAAATATTTCTACATAATCTTAAAGAATTTATACAGAAGTAGTGGATGGAATGGCGGATGGAATGATGATGATAGTGTATACTAAGTTTAGCATCAAACCGTGAAGGTGTATGTGTTTATGTGTTTATATGGTCTGTGTGTTGGCAGCGTTCCAGTGCATTGAAGTGTCATGCCATCCCCTTCAGTCCCCCGTCAAGTTCCGACAAGATCCATTGGCTCTCCATAAAGGTGAAATGGCTCAGTAGTTCTCGTTCGTGATGGATCCATAGTGCAAAACCTAGAGGAGTGGTACTACAATGCTCCTCTCTAGTTCCATCTTGTTTTTCTCTAAAGAATGAACATGTCTTTATGTTAAACTCTCCCTCTCTCTCTCTGCCTCACACCACCGTGCTGACAGACGGGTCTGACAAGTTGAGTTGGCCCGTAATGTCTGTGGGTGGGAATTGCTGTAGAAAGAGAGAGAAGGTAGAAAACACATAGAATAGAGAGCATTAGTGCGACTGTTATTTTTCCTCTTCCCCAAAAGAATGAAATGTCCTTCTTTACCCCCAAGGCAGCACATAGCATGCAAATCAGAAACAAGGACTCAGTCGTTGAATGCTTCAGATGTCGTCATAATGCATTTAGCTAAATTTTGCCTTTAGGCCAGGACTTGAAAACATTTGTTTTGCAGTTGAACGCAGCACTTAAATATTCTGTTACATCCAAGGAGGTTTATAAAATTTGAAACATCTTCTAGCTATCCTGCTGCCTTAGGAGGTTTTTAGAATAATATTCAAAGAAGAGGAAGCAGGTTCTCTGCTGTGAGATGGTTTTTAGGTCACCTAATAACCTTTGTGTGTATTTATATCAGCAGTATTGGGTCAAAAGTCAAAATGTATTTGGACACTTGCAATGCACCTAAATATATATGAATGTCATTGCATTACATAGTGAAATATAAACCAAGTGGCATCTGCAAATCAGTGATGCTAACCAGTGACCTTTTCCAAGCTATTTTTACCATTGCTTTTAACCCACTTGGCTCATTGTGGTTTCTAGTGGATATACAGTATAATTTCCCCTTATGTTCAAACTGGCGCCCTAGCAGAGTAAACACAGTAGTTTATCACTATGGACATTGTCATGGTACAATTTTTGACAACCAGAAAGTGTTCAAATTAGTGCTATCAATCGATTAAAAAATAAAAAAATAAAACGCACATTCTTCTGTAATTAATTGCAAATAATCACGATTAAAAACATTGGAGTTTTAAATATTTTTATATTGTAATAATTTCACAGTTACTCTCCAAATTAATGTAGCAACAACTTAAAGACAGTAAATATTTGTTTAATGGCATCGTTTTATGAATGAAGGCCAGTATCACTGATACTAATACTGGTACTGATGTCTCTATGAAATACATTTTCCAAACATTAATTATAGACATTCAACATTACAGTGTAACTAAAAGATATCAATTTCAACATTAGGCTTTAAAGGGGACCTATTATGCAAAATTCACTTTTGCATGGTGTTTGACTATAAAAGTGTGTTGGCAGTGTGTGTACACAACCACCCTATAGTGATAAAACTCCTTTTTTTAATCCCCATAAATCATAAGCAGTGTCTCAGAACAAGCTGTTTCCAGATCCTTCACAGCGAGTTGTACACAGTCCGCCATTGCTGCACTGACGAGAACGTCTCCCAAGTGTTTTAGGTGTTCTGTAGCTGGATTTATTAATCCACATAGCTCTCCCCATTTACTCCCTAAATCTGAGGCGCTGAAGACGAGGTGGATTAATTTTGTTTTCAAAGAAAATGTTCCCACAACTTTACCGAAATTAGTTTATGTCTGTGCGAATCATTTCACACCGGACTGCTTTGTGAACGAATGTCAATACAAAGGGACAGTACTAAACAGAGGTTCTGCTAAAAAGTTGTTACTCAAGGATAGATCAGTTCGTGATCCAGCTTACAGTCTCCAGAGTGATACTGGACACGGCAGTAATGAAGGTGAGAGCACTTTATTACTGTTCATCGGAGTTGATTTACGGATATAAAGTTTACCAATTTATTAAGCACCACCTGAAAAGGCATAAGGTCTTTATATATTTGTTTACTGTTAGTTTTAATGAGTGTTTCTGTGTAATTTGCTGTGTATGTTGATGATAATGCAAGGGAGAGATAGTTTATGGATAATATTTTAATGCACACTTGAACTGTGTTTTATTAAGCTCTTACAGTGATTTTCTAGAGTGAAAACAGACACTTCACCTTTTGTGTTAAGTACAATAAATGTTATAAAACTCATCGGTAAAGTCGAACGGGGTCCGGTACAACAGGCTTGTACTAATATAGTGTAAGCAACGTCATTGCACCTTTTGAGGTCCAGAAAGGTATTAAAGACATTGTTAAAATAGTCCACGTGACTACAGTGGTTCAACCTTAATGTTATGAAGCAATGAGAATACTTTTTGTGTGCAAAAATAAGGACTTTGTTCAACAAATTTGTCTGTCCCCTGTCATACTACTACACCATTTTCGTTGCAGAGCTTCCTTGTTTACCTCAGAACGCCGGCTCTGGTTGGTATTGGTCGGCTCTGGTCATGTGAGCAGCACGATACATGCGTGTGATGCTGACGCAGGAGCCGGCCAATAATGAGCCCACGTTCGGGCGTAAACACGGAAGCTCTGCAATGAAAATAGCATAGCAGTATGACAGGGGACAGACAAATTTGTTGAATAAAGTCATTATTTTTGTTTTGTTTTTGTGCACACAAAGTATTCTCGTCGCTTCATAACATTAAGGTTGAACCACTGTAGTCACGTTGACTATTTTAATGATGTCTTTTCTACCTTTCTGGACCTCAAAAGGTGCAATGACGTTGCTGCCTATGTGTGAATCAGATACCCTCGGATTTCATCAAAAATATCTTAATTTGTGTTCTGAAGATGAACAAGGGTCTTACGGGTTTGGGACGACATGAGGGTGAGTACTTAATGACAGAAATTTCATTTTTGTGTGAACTAACCCTTTAATGACAGACATTAGAGCAACAGGTTTATTAGGCTGACCGCCATGACGCAGATCACAACTTCATCTCTTACAAGTTCATTTAAAAAGACGTTATTTAACTCATTTAAGACTGCTCTTTTGAGGATAAACCAGGACAAAAAACTGGCATTTCGGCATAATTATGTGTGTTATTGTTTGTTTAAACTTGAAAGAGAACTCGAATACTGGCGCGCGTCTTTCTGTGCACGAGTCGTGTGTGTGTCAGACAGACACTACATTCACAGACAGCGCGTTCTCGTTAGTCTTGTGGCCTTTGGATGCCTTAGCATTTGCGTGAATAAGAGCGTGAACATATAATTTAACACTAGCCAAATTAGGACAGAAAAAACAGATGCTGCGTTAATTCTGTTAAATATTTTTAACATGTTTAAACTGAAAAAAAAAATCGCATGCGTTAACGCTCTAATTTTGACAGCACTAGTTCAAATACTTTTGGTTTTCATTTTGAACAGTATTAGATCTATTTTATTTATAATTTAAAACCTAACAAACAAAATATTTGACTTAAAGTTTGTTCAGGTCAGGCCTAAATACCAGGTGCTTTCATATATTATTTTGTCATCTAATGCAATGACATTAGTACATTTTTTTTTTTTTTTAATTTGGCTTAAATGTCTAAATAGTTTTTGGGCCACTGTTTATTGTATCTATAATATTTATTTAATTCTCATTCAGTTGCAGTTCCTGTTTCCTCATCTCAAGCTTAGACGTGTTAGAAGGGCAACAAGCTGGTTTCTCACATGGGCATCTGCAGTTCCGGGTTGACAAAACACTCAGTGACATGCAGGTGCCCAGTCAGAAGGCAATTACCACAACAAAACATGTTTTTTACTTTCAATTTTCATTTTTGTAAGCTATAAAATGTCTCTCAGTGAGGCTTGCCATGTTGCAACTGCAAGGACAGTTTTATTAAAGTATTTTGATCTGACAGCATATTTCATTATTATTTTTTATTCTGTTCCTTGCTGTGGCAAACTGTGAAACTGAGGCACAGAGAGCTTTTTTGGTTAAGCTGTAAGTGAAACACTTTTGCAGTCTGTTAATCAAGACTGAATGTGAAGTAAATCTAATATGTATATACCTAAGGAATACAATTTCTATATAAAGCAAAATGCATATATTGATGGAAAAGCAGCAGCAAAGATTTTTCAGATTTGCTATAAATTTTAAAAATAGCAAAATTGTTCAAAATTGCAAAAAACCAAGGACACATGCAATGTTTGGATGTTTAAGTTCAATATATATATATATATATATAAAAAAAATCAATTATGCATATTAATTATGCATTTAATATTTACCTTACTAATTATAGCATGTGTCCTCTTTTATAGCTTACTGTTTTTATTGCTATGGCATTGCCAATAATTAAGCATATAAGCTCAAAATATGATGCAACAACTCTAAAAGCTAAAGCTTAAGGCAAAAGTTCTCATTGTCAAAATCGTCATCGTCATATTGCAGAATAGATGTATTCAGCAATACTTCTGATGACACCGGGTTTTTTTTTCTTTCTTTCTTTCTCTTTCTTTCTTTTTTTTCCTTCTTTGGTGTTGCATCAAGAATGCCCTTAGCACGCCTTAGAGAGAATGAAAGAGTTCTTGTTATGTTCACTTAGAAGGCTTGCTGTTGGCACTTCCAAATCAAGCCCACAGTGCCCCCTGGTGAGAGACAGTGAATCAGCAAAAGAGACAAAAAGTGTGTGTATCATCATTACCACAAATAAATGCAACTACTTCTACTAAGGCAACCAAAACAGAGTCTCTACTTCTACGACAGATATATTGCATGCTTGCAGAGGAAGAGAGAGGCTGTGTAGCATGTACATCATGTGGGGGACGTTGACAGTTATATATCCATATACATCCACTTATATAGAAAGAAAGGCGACACTGATATCAAAAAATAAAAGGATGATTAAACACTGTGGATGATTACTCTGTTTTTTCTCTTTTCACCTGGATTACTGTGCCTTTTCTTCACCGTGCACCACCCCACCCAACTTTACCCATTCTCTTAAACATTTAAAAGTGAAAAAATGTAAAATAATTCCTAAACAAAATGTGAGAAAATTGCATTTTAGTGAAAAAGACAAGAAAAAAACAAACAAACAGAAAATTTGTTATGAAATTTGTATAATTTGTTTGTTTATATTACATTAAATATGAGATTATTGTTTTTAGTATAAATACTAGTTCATAGTATATGGATCCATTTTGTTTAGAACTGTCTCCATAACTGGAAATGTTTTATATATTAATATTAATTATGATTTAATGATATAATAATAACAATTTTGTGGTTGGCACAATATTCCAAATCTTCTAAAGCCACACAATTTTGTGTGAGGATCAGACTGAAATTTCAGCCATTATTGGCTGAAAGTTTTCATAGATCTCAAATTCAATTCAAACTTGGCACGTCACATTAGCTTTTCTGTTATTGATATCAAATGACATTAGTTTTGTGACTTATTTATAAGACTTGGAATATAGCAGATAAATGTTTTTTTTTTTTAAATCCTTTTTAAAGCTTGTCAGCCCTTGGTCAAATGGAGAAAAGCAACTTGGACATTCCACTAAACATCTCCCTTTTGTGTTTCCATGGCAGAAAGAAAATCAGACAGATTTGGTACAACATGAGGGTGAGTAAATGGTGACAAAATCTTCATTTAAATTCTCATTCCTTGAAATAAACTTTGTTAGGACCTTAAACAAAACAGTTGTGCAAAAGAAAATCATTGATAATTGATGATTCCAAAGTCTGAAAGGGAAGTTCTGCTGTTAAAAAAAAAAAAAAGTTAGTCCGCATGGTATCGGTTGCTCTGATCAAACACCACAACACCAAAGCATGCCGTCGGGGAAACAAACATTGCAAGATTTGACTGTTCATAATATCAATCACGTCAGGCAGGTTTGCGGACGAGAAACACAAATATGCACAACATCCCACCAAAAGGAGGCACACACATCCACCCGCACTAACACACACGCTCCACATTGAGAGGTTGCAATAGGGAGAGAAGCAGCCCAGAAACATCAGGCGTTGTGCAGCGCCCCCTCCTCTTGGAACAGCTCTTAGGTTAGAACCTTTTTCCTGATTCTGACATCATTGGGGTCCTAAAACCTTTCAGCTTAACTCTTAAGGATGGCTATGCTCTTAAGTCCTAACTGACAGATGAGGTCTGGATGGTGACTCGATGACTGACTGACAGACACGTGGCCGTGGCCAAGATGCCAGGAATGGAGGAATAACCAGAGAGAAGTGCGGCTCTCTTGGTTTCAGACATGACATGTCATTTAAGACAGAAGAAAGTAGATACAGAGAGAGGAGCGGAAGAATAGGACGAGAGAAAGACAGACGCAGAAAGAGGAAGAGAGACCGGTCGAGTAAAAAGAGATGCCATTCCTTAACCTCCTTACCGTGTCTTTGGAGGACCTACGTCTCTTGATGCTGGAGGCCAGGGTGGTACTGATGGACCTAAAAGAGGGTTTCTTTTTTGGGTCGCTGTCTGCTCTACCACTTTTCCTATCCTAAAATAAATATACGTAGAACAATTATTCATGTTCTTTGGCTGGTTTTCAACTGCCAAAACCACATCCCCTCATTCCCCATAGATAATCTATCTTAAACCCAACAATCTATAAATATGAATGGAAGTCATAAAGAGACTAAGAATTGGTAGAATGCAAGAGATTTGGTTGCAAAGAGTGGCAGGACTTTCGCATTCTCAAATGATCTTCCTCGGCATCTGTTTCATAAATACTTGCTGTCAACATTTTATGTTTTTTTGGCACAGAAGAAGATTAGGATCTTTTTGCCCCTTTCCCTCCCACCATCCAACAAAGGTGCCCCACACGGCTACTCTCTGACCTCTACAAATGGTACGAAGGTATAGCACAAGACTGGGTGTGTTTGTGTAAGGAAAGGTCGAATTAAGGTATTCTTACATCCTGAGTCTCTACAGAGGAAGAGGGCTGCATTGGGGAGGAAAAAAGAAAAATAAATAAATATTTATCCACTTGCTTTAAAGATCATATGACTTAAAGATCCATAAGCAAAAGCAGAAAACAGCAAAATGAGCTTGCTGAGGAAATAATGACATCAAAGCCAAGCAGTCTGTAATATCACAAAACAAAACACTCTTATAGGGAAGTAGAGCAACCAATAAAAGCACAGGATATGAAATAATACTGATCAATACATGAATACTTATAAGAACCCTCTTTGAGCGTTATACTTTTTGTAGGGTATAACGGAAATTCCCACCACGTATAGGGGACGTACTGTATCAGGGTATCGGAGAGTTGGGTTAAGCGTGGTGTGAATTTCATTTAGACTCATGCAGAGGGCAGTAGGAGCAAGGGTGTGGACAAAGTAAGCAAAATGTGGACAAGCATACAGTTGACTTTGGCTGATGGAAGACTCTCAGGATCATCTTCACATTTGTTTTGTTCGGAATATCATTTGACCCCTGCTACCAATTAAAAATCTCCCACTTTGGGACTTACCACAATGTTTTTTTTTTAAACACACTATTGTGTTTCCTGCATCAATTTTATGCTTTTCACAAAAAAGAAAAAGAAAAGAAGCAATAAGCCCTATTTGGCTGTCGTCAGAGCACTGTCTGTGCATTAGCATGCTGGACCCACGTAGACCACCGGAACAGTGAGACAGTATCTCATTCACGCTTCATTTAGTTTCATCCTTTTTTCAATGTTTCCCTTTTGTTTTCTCATTTTCCTGAAGGCAGTGCACTTCTGAATGGGCTCTGCTCCAAGAGAGAACCATTAACCATTGAAATGTGGGCTGCATGTTTTTGACATTTCTGCGCTTCTGCGCTGACATCAGAACAGCCCATTGGACAAAACTGCAAATTGGGCAGGTTATTCAGAAGTGCAGTGTGTGTGTGTTACACGCAGTTCCATGTATGAAGTTGCAGTACACAGAAGTGCAAATGGGGTATTTGGATATGAACATTCATACTGGAGTATACAAACAAAACATTTATAACATTTATACACGCAAGCTCACAAAGATATCACTATCAAAAGGTTGTGTAAGTTCCTATGCAGAAAGGAAGAGCTGACAAAAACCACTCTGATAAGCCTCTGTGAATGATCCATACAAACTAACATTAGTGATAACTTAAAGTCCGGAACACACCAAGCCGACACCGACGAACTAGTGGCGAGGAAAGCAGGCCGCGGGGTTAGCTCACAGGTCCAAAGCTGCCCTGACACACCAAACCGACGCTTAACACCCGACGGCCAAATAGCACGTCTGTTCTGTGACTGCATAAGAAGAAATGCATTTCCTTACCAGCAGGTGGCAGTAGCTGAACAGCCAATCAGAATGTTCAGATGGCCCGACTGACCGACGCCGATTCTACGTGTCGAATCGGCCGGAAAAAAGCAGATGAGGACCAACTTCGGCCGACACACTGAGATAACTTAGTCGGCCGACGAACAAAAACTGCGACCGTCGGCTTGGTGTGTAAAGGCTTAACATTTAACCTGGCATAGATCTTCTACACTTCAAATTAAACGTTTTTTGTTGTTGTTGTTGTTGTTGTTGTTTTGTCCTCCATATTTTGTTTGCTTGACCTTTCTGCATAAGAGCCTACATGCATATACATACAGAGACAATTATACAGTGGTGGTCAGAATTATTGCCACCCTTGGTAAATATGATCAAAGATGACTGTAAAAATAAATCTGCATTGTTTATCCTTTTGATCTTTAATTTATAAAAGTGGGGGGAAAATCACATTATGAAATAAATGTTTTTCTCCAAAACACGTTGGCCACAATTATTGGCACCCCTAAAATTTTTTAAGAGTAAAATATCTCTGAAGTATTCCCATTCATATTTACATTTTTTTTTGCATACCAGGGTGATCATGTACATGAAATTGTCGAGCCATTGTCCAGACTTCCTGTTACACAGGAGTATAAACATGAGGAAACACAAAGTCCAAATTCCCTTAATCATTCATCACAATGAGTAAAACCAAAGAATATAGTTGTGATGTGCAGCAAAAGATTGTTGAGCTTCACAAAATAGAAAGTGACTGTATGAAAATAGCGAAAGGATTGAAAATCCCCATTTCCACTATCAGGGCAATAATTAAGAAGTTCCAATCAACTAAAGATGTTACAAATCTGCCTGGAAGAGGACACGTGTCTAAATCATCCTAATGCACGGTGAGGAGGAAAGTTTGAGTGGCCAAAGACTCTTCAAGGATCACAGCTGGAGAATTGTAGTGATTAGTTGAGTCTTCTTAGAAAGCCTAAAAAAATGATCAAACAGCACCTACATCTCCCAAGTTGTTAGGGAGGGTTTCAAGAAAAATCCTCTGCTCTCATCCAGAAACAATCTCCAGCATATTCATTTGTCAGACAAGACTGGAACTTCAAACGGGACCGGCTTCTATGGTCAGATGAAACTAAAAAAGAGCTTTTTGGCAGCAAACCCACCAGATGGGTTTGGTGCACACATGGATAAAAAGTACAGCATGCCCACGGTTAAATATACTGCTGGATCTTTAATGTTGTGGGCCTATTTTTCTGCTGGAGGTCCTGGACATCTTGTTTAGATACAGGGTATCATGGATTCTATCTAATACCAACAGATAAAAATCGAAACCTGACCGCTTCTGCTAGATATCTAATAATGGGCCGTGGTTGGATCTTCCATCAGGACAGTGATCCAAAACAAACATCAAAACCAACACAAAAATGTGTCACTGAGCACAAAATGAAGCTTCTGCCATGGCCATCCCAGTCCCCTGACCTGAACCCTAAAGAAAATGATTGGAGAGAACTGAAGAGAAGAAGCACCAACATGGAGCTGGAATCTGAAGGATCTGGAGAGATTCTGCATGAAGGAATGGTCTCTGATCTCTTGTCAGGTGATCTCCAAACTCATGGGAATACTCAGAGCTGTTATCGTGGCAAAAGAAGGTTGCAAAAAGTATTGAATAAAAGGGTGCCAATAATTGTGGCCAACGTGTTTTGGATAAAAACATTTATTTCATAATGTGATTTCCCCCCACTTTCAATTCTTTTCATTCAATGAAAGGTTAGATTTTTGCTAATTTTATGAATTAAAGATCAAAAAGATAAACAATGCAGACTTATTTTTACAGCCATCTTTGATCATATTTACCAAGGGTGCCAATAATTCTGACCACCACTGTACATGTGAGGCAGATGACAGACATTGACAGTAAATTGACCTGGTCACAAAGACAAGCGACTGTGATCTTACCTTTCACTGCCACTGCTGTTTATTCTATTGCAGCAGTTCTGACCTTTTGTCATTGTGAATAAAGAAGCAGCTTGAGGCTTTCACAGCCTCACTGTACTTCTACCCAGCCCCACCCCATTGGCCTACCCCTCACCAAATATCACAGTCCCACTGGGAAGACCTCCCAGGACTTCCCACTAGAAGACATTGGCCTCAAAGGACACACAGATGAGCAAGAGTTTGTAGCAGACATTTCGATTGGACTGTTTTAGACTATAGCATGGAATTGTGCTGGACAAGGCTTTTGAAATATTTGCTTTTATAATATGTTTTATGTCATATTATAACTCTTGCACTGTTTTTAATGGTATAGGCTGGAACATCTATTGCTAATGATGACAATTAGTGCTCTGTCCTGTTTTCTTAATGGCTTTCTGTTCTCTTTATCATGGCTTGATGACATATGCTAATAGTATACCAAATCAACATGAACTTTTTAATATTGTAAACATTAATTTGGCAGCCTACATTATCTTCAAGGAGTTTTATTTCAACTAACCATAATACGCTAAGTAGTTTGAAGCATTTAAGTGGTTCATGCCATGAAAGCAGCTTTATATTTTGATGAACTGAGCGTATCAGCAATTTTTATATATACTAATTCGCATAGCAAGGATGACGTGGCAACAAGATGGATCAGCTTGTTTTACATACTAAAGATGGAGTCCCAGCCGCACCCACAGCTTGACTCCCTGAGCTCTCCTTATTGTCCTGTTGGTACAGATAAGAAGAAGGCGGCTGATTGAACCAAAGCAGCCTACACAATCCTAGACCAGCCCAGAAAGTGGGAAAGAGGCTGTTTTTCTTTGTTGGCCCTTTTAGAAGCACGCAATGTAAGTTGGTCCACCTTTGGTCACCACACCAAACAGTGCAACCATGGATCTGTTTAACAGTGCAACCAAGGATCTGTTTTTAGCAAAGTTATGTATGAAAATCTTTTGAACTAAAGCCCTTGTACAAAAAGTAGTTCTTATGTAAAAGTCTGTTGGGAGGTCATTCCCTCATGTTCACCCTTCTTTTTACCTCTTGTTGTGTAGGAGAGAGCTGCCTTACCTGTAGGTTCTTCCTCCAAACATTGACGGCCGCAAAGGCTAGCTGCATCTGCTTCCTGCGGGCGTCTTTATGGCGCTTATATGCAATTTCGATGAAGATGAGGAAGATGCCTGCTGCAATGCCTCCAGCAACTAGCATGAAGACACCTGTGAACGAGAGGAATGAAGGAGACTGTCAGACAATTAATGGAGACACAGTACTCTTTGAATCAACCCATTGAGGAGCTGGAGGGGGTGGAGCCTCTGTGTGATGGAATCCTACATGTATTGCCCTTATATTTAGGGCCTGCTGCTGAAAACCATGCAAAATGGATGGATGTTAAAGGTTAATGAGTTTGTTACAAATGTGAACACTAACACAGGTGAGCATAAAATAACAACTAAAAGCATTGGACAAAAAAAGTCGCCAATACTTTACCTACTGTACCTTTTTTGTCCAATCTCTTTTAGGTTTCTCTGTACCTGAAATGGACCATACCTGCCATATTCTCAAAGGTGAGTGTGGCTGGGGCATTGCTCCTTGAGTCACACTCCTGGTATCTCACCCAGGTTTTATCTAGGTCCTCCATGAAGCCATTCTCATGGGAACTGCAAGGGGTGGTGGAGAGCAGGAAGAGAAGTTCAAAAGTTAATAAGTTGCTGTTGGCAGCAAGTACCGATAAATCCCACAAAGTCACCACAACCACTAGCACATACACACATACACCTATATGTTCAAGCACACAGACAACAGAGCAGGGATGGAAGAGGGGAAATACACAGAGTAAGTGTCCAATGATGATATTTTATACATACATAAAACTATACAGAAGCATACAATATGCTGCTTCGGCTGGGACAGACCTGAGAATAGCCAGGGACACATTCTGTTTCCAGGGGCTGTCCTTGCGCATGCCTATGCCAAAGCCCGAACGGAAAAACAGCTCTCCCGTGGTCACCAGGTCGCACTTCTGCGAGGCTTCAAACTCCAGCACCGCAGAGTCCCAGATGAAAGCATGCAGCTTGCTGTGGGGGCAGGGGGAAGGGAGGAGGACGGGAAGGGTGGGGGGTTACGGTGCAACAGTACAGTGAGAAACAACACACCCGCCCCACCCACCCCTCTTGTGCGACTTGTGTTACCAGGAAACTAGACTGCCACCTCATAGGCAAATGAAATCCAATGCCGGACGAGTGGAGCTTTGTCCCCCATTGGATTCCCTCAATGACGTATTTGCTGAAAACCTGAAAAAGGTGTTCTTTAACTCATTATTAATATAAGTTATGTGTGGCACATAGCTGGGCCTCTCCTGAGCAGGGATATGGGCCAGGGTCACAGGTTAGTGCAGCAAGTTCTGGCACTGATTTATATACCTGAGACCTACAGGCCCAGGACCCTTAAGACTGATTGTGACTGATTGACTGACCGTGAGGCCAGACCTGCTGGTGTCTACCCAGCAGGGACTCACTTGTCCCGAACAGCCTGGATGGCTTCAGCGGCGCTCTCGTAGTTGTGCTTCTCCATGTGGCGGTACATGGTGCTCAGCTCAACTTGTCGCCGGAAGTAAATATCCACCGAACTCTGCTTCACTGTGGCATAGATGAACTTGTCTGATGGGTTCCTCAGCTGGAAAAAAAATCCAAACTTACTGTATACATCTTAGAAAACTTTACTTTGGTACTTCAAGTGCTTAGAGAATCATACCCTTGGGTCATTGATGCCGGTGATGCGCTCCTCAGGCCGGTCCAACACCAGGAAGGCAGCCAGGTTGGCAGTATAAGATGCTACTATAATCATAGCGAAGCCAGCCCACACCATTCCTAAGATTCTCGCTGAAAAACTACGTGGGGCACCTGGACAACATGTAAGTAGTCAAACATATGTCAAATAAAACTGACTTGTTTAATTTAACATGATCAGAAGCAAAGTTTGACTTTCATAACACCTTCTCCGATTCCAGAGTTCAACAAAACGCCCCAGGAAAACCACATAGCTGAAGATAAGGTGAGGGCATCCTCTTCTTCTTCTTCGCTGTTTACTTTAAACCTTCCAAATGGGCTGGGAAAAACAGGTGAAACAGTGAACATGATCAAATAGAGAATAGGGAAACAACCCATAAGTAGTCTTGAAACATATTCTCCAGTATCCCAATGAGAACCAATTTTTCAAGTCAAATAGCACTTGCCAGTACCATAGAGAGAATTATAAAAGCAAAGAGATAGAGAGAGCAGACAGGAAATGACAAGAGAGGGAAAAGAGAACAGGCTCACAGAGTGCAGCCACCCAACCTCCCCAACCTCCATGGCGAAACACTGACAATAAAACGTGTTCAGCACTCTCATGTACTGTGGAGACATCCTGAAACAAAGGTTCTACATGATTCCAATGAGTGAAACAAACTACCTAAAAAGACAGAACAAACAACACACACACACAGCACCCTGTGGGCACACATGGAACAGCTAGCAAAACTCTCAACCCAATGTCTTGTTGTACCTGAACCGGTCTAGTAGGTAAAGCATCACCGCCACCACATGTACCGACAGACCCACCAGTAGCCACAGTGTACTCTGAAATGGCTGCATGAACGAGTCCAGTGTACTACGAGGAATTTCCTGAAAAACACATTGCATGACCACTTATATACATTTAGCACCTTCTACTCACTCAATATCTGCTCTGGTAGGTACCAGCAATACTGTAACAAGACTAGCAAGTGGTGACTGGCAATGCTGCAATTTTCAACAAGTTATACTGATGATCTGTAATTAAAGTACAGATAGAATGTGGTAGTGAAATTGTACCTTTTTCACAAGGATAGTCAGTCCCTGGTATTTAAAAGGCTTGGAGAATTCTATGTACTGGGCTCGTTCATTGTTGATCGTCAAGGGAGCAACGATCATATCAGCAAGGCCACCCAGGAGCTCACCCATCATGCCGTTCCACTCCTTCTTGTTACTGTTATTTACCTATATCACCAAATGATAAATAGAAAGCAATATTACTGGTTCTATGAATTTTTCATATGATAATCAGGTTGCTTATACTTCACAAAATAGGAAAGTATACTTACTCTTTCCTGTGTTCCAAATTTCCCATCTGCCACCAGGTGTACTTCATAGGTGAAGTTCATGGTCATTGCCAGTTTGATCAGAAGGTCGACACAAAATCCGTAGCAACATTGGGGAACAATTGGGCGTCCTGTAACCAAACCAGAAAAAGTGAAATTTCATTCCATCTGAAAAAGTTCTATGAGGAAAATGTCTATTTTGAAAGCCCACCATTCTTACTCCACTCACCCCAATGCTAAAATCATTCAATTATTCAGAGATTGTCTTTCTCTTTTAGATGGCAGTGCTCTCAACTGTAAGACAGCATTGAGGTCTGATCAATTCCATTTCCAAGTACAGCTTTCGCTCTGCTACTCAGCCAGTCATAGATTTTTTTTGCAATGATAACTTAATAAAATATTAACAAGCTTGGCTAATTAATTTGGTCTGGTTTCTATGGTACTGGCTGAATTAAAGTGAAGTAGCCGCAACTCTTGTGGTCAGAATGGATATATTTCCCCATAAATTATGATCTCAGAATGACTCAACAGCTAAATGGGAGCATTAGCATCTAAAAGAAGAACAATCCTTCCATATTGACTTTCACACTTTACCTGTAGCTTATATTGGCTGCAACACAAGGCATACCCACAGCTGTCACTATACACAAAGCAGAATGCTACGATGGAAGCCCAAGCAACACACACACACACACACACACACACACACACATAGTTTGCAAACATCCAGCACATGCACACACATTTTGCATCAAGCAGATATAGTCAGTCACACACTTACCATGTAAAACACACACAGAATCGGATTTAAAACATACTTTCACGCAAACACACAAACACGCATGAGTCATGTCACACTTGTTACATTCATACATATATAAATACCTGCTGCATATATATGTATGTATGTATCTCCAGATGGCAGATGTAGAAAAGCACAGTGACATTATAAACGTCCCTGATGGGTTACCTGGGATGGTCTCATTTGGTCCAGTGCAGATCACCTTTTTAATTAAGACTCCGTTAGGTGTGTACTCTTCCTTGCAGGTCCCTTCCAGCGTAGTTGGCTTCACATACACAAAGGGTTCCTGATGAATGGTCACTATCTGTAAAAGATAGATGCGATTTTGTTCAGTTTACCTATATGAAACATATCAAGCATACAGGTAATTTCCTGATTCATGGCCCTAAATTTTTAGCAAATTTTGGATAAACAAATTGAACTCTGTACCTTTAATCGAGTAGACATCTGGAATCCTCTCGGTCTCTCTGTTTCACCTCCAGGCCAAATGATCTTCCTCTGTTTATTCATCACCACCTAATGAAGATAGTTGTAGCAGATAATTAACAGGCTTATAGTCATAATCATAATCTTTGTTCAATCCTTTAATCTGAAATAATTTGCCTATATAGATTCCAAAAGTGCCATTACAGAGTTGGCTCTGAATACAGTTTAGGAAATACTTGAAACTCTGTATTTTTAAAATGTAAAATTTATTTTTGTATGTCTCACAGGAACTAATGCAAGATTGAGGACCCATGTTATGGAATTATAAATTAAACACTGTTAAAGAAAAGACTTGTACTTGTGTTCCATTGTAAATGCCGACTTGAATCAGTCTGCTCTTCTGGTAGTTGAGAATGCTGTAATGAGCGTATTTTCTGTCACCGTCATCATTGAACTCAACGCGTCCTGTTAGGCCCTCAGGGTACTTAGAAGACATCAATACCCTGTGGAGTGCAGCCAGTAATGACCCGTGAGTAACTTTTTTGTATATGGATGTGATGCATGAAAAATTGCATAGATATCATGTGTTGTGACAGCGCATTAGATCACATTGAACATCTGTCTGTGGTTGTCAAAACCCATCAAAGAATGAGGCAGATGCCCCCTCAAGCTGGACATTGAGGAAAAATAAAAACAAATCATACAAAATCAAATTAAACAGGTCAGCTGCATGCATGATCTTTAGTAGTACTAACCTTTTAAAGAGTGGCCCTGTCTTCCAGATGTTGGTATTTCCCACGCAGCCCCTTGGAGGTTCTGTGATGTTCTCTTTCTCAAAGAGCTCTTGGATGGACTGGGCTACGACTGCAACGGCATCGCTGATGTGTGCCGACTCATTCTTGCCGTTGATGAGCTGGAGGCCAATCAGCCCTATGTGTTGACGTCAAAAATTAAGCAGTGAGCTGTTCAACCTTGACATTTAGGAGCCCTTTCCAACGCAAAAAACCCATAGGGTCGCCCTTTGAGCCAGCATGGGTAAATGACTCTCAAATCAATTTCAAATCATGTTTTGTCAACTCTTTTCTACTGGTAGATTTAGCCAATTAGAGTCAGCATGTAAAATTAATAGTTTTTTGGTACATTACTTTTGGGCGACATTTTGCCCAAAATGCAAGCTTTGACCCTTGAGGTTGGATTTGAACTGAACACACTAGCGCCACCTACTCCCAAACTGTGGTAAGTCCTGTCCAACTGGTGAGATGCTAACACACACTGATTGATGAAATATATCAGAATTAAGGTATACTTCATACATAAATCCAACTTCAGCTGAGTTTTTGTTGTTGGAGCAGGGTTTGATAGATCCAGTTCTGTAAGAAATCTCCAAAGTTTACTGTGAAAACTCCACAAGTGTTTAAGTGTGGACATAGACAAGAAAAACACTGTCAGGGTAAAAGGTAGTGTATTGGGAGCAACAACGACAATAGTGTAAACTGGTGCTCTTCGCGTGGCGGTCAAAAATGACTGAATTGTTAAAATTTTTTTTAAATTAATGTACTATATTTAGTTCCATAATGTTTTTTATTTAATATTTTGTATTTTTTAGGGGATTTTATGGTATTAAATTATATTTATGCTGCAGTTATAATCCACTGACACATTTTGGTCTTCTTTTCACAAAGTTTGGTCTTTTTTTAAAGACGACACTTGGCAGTTTATTGCTGAAGTGAAAAAAGTTTTAAAAATTGAACTTAAAAAAAAGGTAGAATTTTACATTTATTGTTATGAAAAATGCGCAAAAATATTATTTTCAAATTTTATATAAAACATATATTTTCCAAAATACTTTTTACTCTAAAATGGTGAGAAAATCAAAGGCATAAAGTTGTACTCCAAATTTGAGGTTGATATCTCAAAAAATTGGTTTTCAGTAAGAATTTGTTTGGGCGCAGTACCAAAAGTTTCCACTAGATGAAATTAGTTTCCCATTCATTTACATTTTTTTTCAGGACCATTTAACCTTTTAGAATTATGTCTCTGATTTTGTGTGTGTGTGTGTTCACATAGCTAGTGCCAAAACCTTTACCAAGTTTCGTCTCATTCCAATGAAGTAAAAAAAAAAAAAAAAAATTGAACGAAGAGCACCAGAGGGTTAAAGAAACATGACTTGTGCAGTGCCTGGGACATAAAAGGCCATTTATAGCTTACCAATACCAGAAACACGTCAAAGGGAGGGTTGAAAAAACACCCTTTTTAAATTCACGAAAGCCAGACTATTAATATAATAAACATGATATGATAAAACCACACTCTATGAATTAACACACACATTTTCAGCAAAAAACTACTTCATGACAGTAACATCTTTATGGCAACTTCTTAATTAAACCTCTAGAGGTCAACATTGAATTCACAATTGTAATTAATCTTGCCAGTGAACCAGAGAAAGCAACTGTTATGGTGTAATCTAAAGTGACTCGTTTAAAACCTTTAAACACATCAAGTGCTTAAATGTTTAAACGGCTAATTTATATACAAACACACATACACACACTGACATCCACAACTTGCTTCATAAATAAAATCTCTCTAGTCAAAGTTAACAGAACAACTGAGACAAATGGCTTCTTTTCCTCTGCTTCTGTCTCAGTTATACTGAGGTAGGCGTACGTACCATCAGGGGCTTCGCTCAAAGCTTTACCGGACATCTCACGCTCCCCGACCAGCCATACATAGCCTGAGCCTGTCATGTTGAGGAAGCGCGCTGTTTTGTACACGGCGGCTGCATCTTCCTCACTAAAGGCAGATAGACAGGTTTATAACAGCTGACATAAATATGAGAAGTATGAAGTGTGAAACTGTTTTGTAAACCCATTGTTCTGACTTTTCAGTTGTATTTATTTCAAAGTGTTCTATCCTGCTGAAAAGACCAGCTGGGGAGTACTAATTTTTGTGCTGGTCTTGCTGGTGGGCCAGCATAGCAAAACTGTGCACCTGCAAAACCTGTTGCCAACATGGATTTTCTAATAAATCTTTTTGACCAATAAAGTCTTGCTAGTTAAGCTATATATAGGGCTTGATATTATTTGGATTTCAGCAGTGGCGTGTAACGCAGTCACTTCTAATAGCCACTTTGGTGGGCTGAATTTTATATATAATATAAACTAAGTACAATGTAGTGTTGTCAAAAATAAAGATTTTTTCGATACATATCATTAAAGAAATATCTGAAATGCTTCCAATACTGTTTTTCCGCAGAATAGATACACGATAACAGCTGCGCCTTCTCGCTCTCTCATCTCTCTGACAGCACAAACCCGCCTCCCCTCATTCACATGTTTCATTTGCTCCGGATGAATATTGTTGGTGTTACAGGGCTTGAATTTTGGCATGGGATTGCATGTACTGCGCATAAATTTACACATTCCCGCAGATTTTGTGCTCACACCAAAGTGCACACGTATAAAGCCGCCTCTCAGGAATAAATTAAGTTCTTTTTTGCTGCTTATTGTGCTTAAAGGTGCCCTAGAACTTCTTTTTAAAAGATGTAATATAAGTCTAAGGTGTCCCCGGAATGTGTCTGTGAAGTTTGAGCTCAAAATACCCCAAAGATTTTTTTTAATTAATTTTTTTAACTGCCTATTTTGGGGCATCATTAACTATGCACTGATATATAGGTTGCGGCCCCTTTAATTCTCGTGCTCCCCCTCCCCCGGAGCTCGCGCTTGCCTTGAACAGCATAAACACAGTTTACACAGCTAATATAACCCTCAAAATGGATCTTTACAAGATGTTCGTCATGCATGCTGCTTGCATACATAGGATCATGTAAGTATAGTATTTATTTGGATGTATTACATTTGATTCTGAATGAGTTTGAGGCTATGCTGCGTGGCTAAAGCTAACATTACACACTGTTGGAGAGATTTATAAAGAATGAAGTTGTGTTTATGAATTATACAGACTGCAAGTGTTTAAAAATGAAAATAGCGACGGCTCTCTTGTCTCCATGAATACAGTAATAAACGATGGTAACTTTAACCACATTTAACAGTCCATTAGCAACATGCTAATGAAACATTTAAAAAGACAATTCATAAATATCACTAAAAATACCATGTTATCATGGATCATGTCAGTTATTATTGCTCCATCTGCCATTTTTCGCTGTTGTTCTTGCTTGCTTACCTAGTCTGATGATTCAGCTGTGCACAGATCCAGACGTTTTGCCCTTGTCTAATGGCTTGATCATGGGCTGGCATATGCAAATATTGGGGGCGTACACCCCGACTGTTACGTAACAGTCGGTGTTATGTTGAGATTCGCCTGTTCTTCGGAGGTCTTTTAAACAAATGAGATTTATATAAGAAGGAGGAAACAATGGAGTTTGAAACTCAGTGTATGTCTTTTCCATGTACTGAACTCTTGTTATTCAACTATGCCAATATAAATTCAATATTTAATTCTAGGGCACCTTTAAACAGTCAAGTACACACAAAATAATGTCAAATGGCTACAAATGATAAAATCCAATGGTTTAGGGAGGCCTCCATTACCAGCAAGATAATTAACACTTTCAATGCCCAGAAAGCATATTTAAAACAGTTCATGTGATTACAGTGGTTAAACCTTAATGTTATGAATACTACTGAGAATACTTTTTGTGTGCCGAAAAAACAAAATAGCGACTTTATTCAACAATATCTAGTGAAGCTTTGAAGCTTTACAAATCTTTTGTTTTGAATCAGTGATTCGGAGCCGTATCAAACAGCCAAAGTCACGCCCCCCAGTGATGAACTATTGAAATTTCGAAACATTTATGACGTAACGAAGCCTTGTTTACTGAAATCATGTGACTTTGGCAGTTTGATACATTCTCAGAAATGTTTTAAATACGTCTTTAGTAGCTTTCTGGGCATATGAAAGTGTTAATTATCTTGCTGGCAATGGAGGCCTCACTGAGCCATCGGATTTTATCAAAAATATCTTAATTTGTGTTCCAAAGATGAACAAAGGTCTTAAGGGTGTGGAACGACATGAGGGTGAGTAATTAATGACAGAATTTTCATTTTTGGGTGAACTAACCTTTTAATTGAATGTAAAGACAACGCATGTTTAACAGTATAATGGATCCGTGCATCAGGTCTTAAAGTGACAGCAGCCTAATATACCTGCTGCCAAATTTTGAGATAATATTAAAAATATCTATATGGCAGTTTTTCCCCATGTGTGGCTAGTGAAAATTCTTAGTGGCTAGTAACTTTGGAAAACCACTGGCCACATTGGCTGGTGAGCAAAAAATGTTAATGTCAAGCCCTGTAGAAAAGCAAGAACAAAAATGGAACTTCTTTTTGTGGCAATAAACATCAAGCCACAAGTTGCGTTCATTTAACTAGTCTTGTATTGAACCTAAACCAAAACCAAACCAAAACACAACATATGCTGGTCTATTCAGCAGGGTGAAAAGAATAATAAATATGTGAATGTCTCATTCTGATTCATTACTATTTTGCAGGTAATTATACAGAGTGAAGAGTGAACTGCAGAGATTTTGGCAGGCTGCTGACGTAACATCATGCGGTAAACCTCTTACCTGGCAGAGAGAATGATCACTCGAGCCTCCAGCTCTTTGGCCTCCAGGAGCAGAGCAGTTAAGTTAGTCTCTTGGTTGAACTGAAGTACTTTCTCGGCCTGAGATTGGGGTACACAATCAGTCAAAGAGGCTATTTACTTCCATAACTGAACCATGCTGCCTCATTAAGCACTTTTGGTTGGTTTAGTTGTTTCTGTTTTTTTGTTTTTTTTTGGGGGGGGGGGACTGAAAAGGGAGAAAATTATAAAGTTCCAGGGAAACTGCTTCAAAATGAAAATAAAAGAATAAAAAAGCTTGAAAAACAAAACAAATTTAAAACTTCGGCATTGTTGCATGCAAACTGAGGGTTATCAAGGCTTCAGAGAAGGACGTGCATGTTAGAGGTTTCGGGGAGTGAAACCGATGCAACCGGAAACTAAAACCAGGTGGAAAGGGGAGTGACAGGTGAGAGGACGTCATTTCCCCAAAGAAAAAGAGTCGAGAAAAAAAGAGCAACGAGGGGATGCTGCAATAGGAAGAAGAATCTGAGAGAGTGTTGTGTCCCAAACTATCGGATCTCCACAAAGGAATGGGCTTGCTTTTTTTTTTTTAAGTCATGCATCATCCTTTATTAAAAAGGAAAAAATGGTAATGAAAGAAGCGGAGCGTTTTAAATTTTTTTTAAACGGAAATAATAATCGTTCAAAAGAAATCCATTCTTTATTTAAATCATAAAAAAGGGAAAAGTAACGTCTCAACGTAACAAGAAACACGTGCTACCAAGAGAAGGGCATTTCTGGGTTGGCCGGTGATTGGTTGGGCTGTTTCTAGTAGCTACGTTTAGAGATTTTGGAGGGCGGCGTGCATTGACCATGCAAATATACCTTAGGTCCTCTCTTGTTGTCAAAGGACAGTTGGTCTTGGTTTTCATAGTTCCTTTTTTTATTCTGATGAGTAATGTGCACAGAGAAAATATGCAGACACAGAAGAATATTATAAACAGTTGAAAATGGTGGGCAGTAAAGCAACCAACAAATTTTCACTTTTCTGCTCCAAATTTGAATCCCTAACACTGGGACTTGCAAAAAACATCATAGACCATCTGACATAAGATCGCAGACCTAAACAAAGCTAGAAAACCCAACAACATTACAAACTTAAGGAACCAAGTGGTGCGTTTTCATCAATCCAGATCAACTACCTGCAGCAGTGCGTGAATGCCTACTGAATTATTGATGTAATGTTACTTCAAATTCAATACAGATCACAGACTACCGTGACGGGCTGCCAAGTTAACAAATCGCTCAATATTAATGCAGAGTGCGGTATGATTGCAGAAGCACACTAAGAGGACCTTTTTCTCCTGCACCATCTTGAGTTCTGCTGTATTTTTGAGGGCAGTGGCCTCAGGGGGAAACCCCGGCTCAAATGGTGCCATTTTGCAGTCATATAAATAAACCTTCCCTTGCACAGACACACAACACTGCCCTAATACCGCGATAGACTGGACGTGCTCTCGTGTGATTCTCGTTTCAAGCTTCGGAAATTATGCATGACCTATATGCGTGTCGTGGCATTTGCTCATTATGGCACCTCAAAGGAAATTAGAAAGGTGAATAGACAGTGGCCTTTCCTGAGCACCTCTTTAACTAAACTCATGCTGCAGCCATGAACCCCCACTGTGCATAGGCTGGAAATAGCTCATTATAACTGACACTTGTGTAAACTGATAGTAGAAGGAATATGAAAATGATCCTTGACGCATAGTGCATAAAAATAGAGTCTCAGTCTGAAATGCATTAGAATATAATAATCTGAAATTTCAGCACTGTTATGTAGACATGCAGCAATTGGTTGATCTTTCCTGTTATAACTTTCCTCACATTTATAAATACAGTATCTCACAGAAGTGAGTACACCCCTCACATATTTGTAAATATTTTATTATATCTTTTCATGTAACAAAACTGAAGAAATGATACTGTGCTACAATGTAAAGTAGTGAGTGTACAGCATGTATAACAGTGTAAATTTGCTGTCCCCTCTAAATAACTCAACACACAGCCATTAATGTTTAAACTGCTTGCCACAAAAGTGAGTACACCCCTAGTGAAAATGTCCAAATTGGGCCCAATTAGCCATTTTCTCTCCCCGGTGTCATGTGACTCATTAGTGTTAGAAGGTCTCAGGTGTGAATGGGGAGCAGGTGCGTTACATTTGGTGTTATCGCTCTCACTCTCTCATACTGGTCACTGGAAGTTCAACATGGCACCTCATGGCAAAGAACTCTCTGAGGATCTGAAAAAAAGAATTGTTGCTCTACATAAAGATGGCGTAGGCTATAAGAAGATCGCCAAGACCCTGAAACTGAGCTGCAGCATGGTGGCCAAGACCATACAGCGGTTTAACAAGACAGGTTTCACTCAGAACAGGCCTCACCATGGTCGACCAAAGAAGTTGAGTGCACATGCTCAGCGTCATATCCAGAGGCTGTGTTTGGGAAATAGACATCTGAGTGCTGCAGAGATTGAAGGGGTGGGGGGTCAGCCTGTCAGTGCTCAGACCATACGCCGTACACTGCATCAAATTGGTCTGCATGCCTGTCGTCCCAGAAGGAAACCTACTGAAGCAAAGCATGATCCCCTGCCTTCGGAGACTGGGCTGCAGGGCAGTATTCCAACATGATAACGACCCCAAACCCACCTCAAATAAGGTGATGGACTGGCCAAGCATGTCTCCAGACCTAAACCCTTTTGAGCATCTGTGAGGCATCCTCAAACGGAAGGTGGAGGAGCGCAAGGTCTCTAATATCCACCAGCTCCGTGATGTCGTCATGGAGGAGTGGAAGAGGACTCCAGTGGCGACCTGTGAAGCTCTGGTGAACTCCATGCCCAAGAGGGTTAAGGCAGTGCTGAAAAATAATAGTGGCCACACAAAATATTGACACTTAGGGCCCAATTTGGACATTTTCACTTAGGGGTGTGCTCACTTTTGTGGCCAGCGGTTTAGACATTAATGGCTGTGTGTTGAGTTATTTTGAAGGGACAGCAAATTTACACTGTTACACAAGCTGTACACTCACTACTTTACATTGTAGCAAAGTGTCATTTCTTCAGTGTTGTCACATGAAAAGATATAATAAAATATTTACAAAAATGTGAGGGATGTACTCACTTCTGTGAGATACTGTATACATTATTTAATACAGTATATTAGACATTCAGATAGGTGGTCTTGCTTTTATTTCTCTATAACTTTTAAAATGATTATGGTATAAATATTTTCTTAAAGTCAATGTGAATTGGTGTTGCTAAAACTTAAAAGCTATTTGGTTATCACTTAACATTATCCAGTAACTCATGCGGCATAAGTGATTGTCATTTCAGAGGAAGTTATTGCATTCTCAGTAAAGATTACAAACAAAATTACCAAAAATACTGATGACAGGAGCAACCATTTTGTACATAAATTAGAAAGAGTTCAGACATACAATATAAATACACTATAAGAAAAATTATACTTTTAGCTTGTTTCTTGTATCAGTGATACACCATTGTGATTTATTTATCCTTAAAGGGTGCATATTAGTATCAGATACAAAGGTTTATCTTTTAATGTTCTCTCCCATTGACAAAGTGCTGTACCACAATTGTTTTTTTTCTGAATGTTTAGAAGACAGCATGATCTGAATTGAATAAATGAAGTTGTACCTCTAAAAAATAGAAAAGAAAAAAAAAAGCGCCTGATATAAATGCACATTATACAAGCACCACAAAATGGCTGCCAGGTTTAAGAAACTCTATTCTATGATTCAGAAGGCAATTTAAAAATATCAGTAGCAGTGCAAAAAAGACCAAATAAAGCCTTTTTCTTTCCGTTAACTAAAGCTGTCAGTATGACAGCAAAAAATGTACAAAAAATGTTTGGTGAATTTACTGAAATTTTAACTTCTCAAAGCCTTAATCAAACATAATTTCACATTGCAGTAAATCAAGAAGCAGAAGCATTTCATGCATGATAAATAGCAATGACTCATTCCTACTAATTACTCAACTACAAAAATGTGATAAAAACCAAGGCAAATTTATTTATTTAGCACATCTATGCTTTACATGGGGCATATATATATATATATATATATATATATATATATATATATATATATATATATATATATATATGACATTACTGTTTTCGAAAGAAGTCTCTTATGCTCATAAAGCCTGCATTTATGTGAAAAAAACAGAAAAACTGTAATATTGTGAAATATTATTACAATTTAAAATAATGTTTTTCTATTTTAATATACTTCAAAATTTCATTTATTTATGTGATGCAAAGCTGAATTTTCATCAGCCATTACACCAGTCTTCAGTATCACATGATCCTTCAGATTATCAATGTTGGAAACAGTTGTGCTGCTTAACTTATATTTTAAAGTATATTAAATTAGAAAACCATTATTGAATATATTAAAATAGAAAACCATTTTGATCAAATAAATGCAGGCTTGATGAGCATAACCATTAAAACATTAAAAATAGTAACGTTTCCAAACTTTTGACTGGTGTAGTATATATATATATATTTAAATATTTAGTCGTTAAATACATTTTAACGCATTCTGCATGCTCCCCTCGATAAAAGATGCATGATGCCTCTGATAATAATAATAATAATAAAATGAAGAAGAAATGAAAATAAAGCAGTTATGTGGTATTTCACCAGTCTTCTAGCACCAGAAACGTCTCTGTGGGTAAGTAGCTCAATTCGCACCATACCTAAATAGTTTCACTGTTAATAATCTCTCGCAGCAATGAGGGCAACAATAATTACCTCAGCGCTGAGCAGGGGGGATGTGGGATGGTGATTTAGCTTTCATCCCCAAGGAAACTGAACAGAACCTCTGCAAGAGCAAAATTCCCACAATGCACCACTGTATTTATGAAGCAATCACAGCTCTGAACCAACTGACGAATTATATCTATGGCTCAAGGCTACAAAAATACCAGTTTATTCAGTGTAAACACATGGCATAAATATGTTTAAAGAGTCACTGATGCTTTGCAATGCCCCAGGTTATGGTTTTCATTTTGCTCCTGTTGTGGAAAGACACAGGAGTTTTTGACTATGGTAGAAAGCAACATGAAATGAGCAAATAACGCACGTTAATTCAAATCAGACCACATTAGACATGGCTGACGCCTTTGGTTTTAGAATGTTAGCCAACATTTACAACATGGCATGAGAGATGTGATCACATGACAAAAAATTAAAACAGTTACGTACATAGAAGACCTTTGCGATTGATACACACACGCCTGCATACAAGCACACACTGGGAATCCTGAAACTGGAAGAAGTATCTTACCTTGGTCTCTCTCTCCTCCAGAAGAGTTTCTAGTCTTTTCTGCGCTGCTCTGCCTTCATGGTCGTCACTGACGATTAGAATGATGTGATTCCAGCGGAACTCCCGCATCATGTCAAACCAAACATGTGCCTGGTGGGAATATGGTGGCACTGTACGCAGGAACGAGAGATGGATGCTCTGGAAGAAGGATAGAGAGAAAAGAAGAAAGGTGGGAGACATACTGCAAAGTTTAAAAATTACAATGTTTTTATTTTAGTAAAATAATAAAAGCGTGTTTCTTCAACTACAGGCATTTTTTCACATTATTATAATGCCCCTTTCACAAGATGTAATACAAGTCTCTAGTGTCCCCAGAATGTGTATGTGAAGTTTCAGCTCAAAATACCCCACAGATCATTTATTATAGCTTGTCAAATTTGCCCCTATTTGGGTGTGAGGAAAAACACGGTGATTTTGTGTGTCCCTTTAAATGCAAATGAGCTGCTGCTCCCGGCCCACTTTCCAGAAGAGGGTGGAGCTTTAACAGCTCGCGTTTCGGTTGCTCAACAACAACAAAGCGGGAGAATCTTGCGCAGCCAAAATGACGATTGTCAGTAACGGTGTTCAGCCTTACATTGTTCAAACCGGAGTCAGACACTCAGGAAGAAGTTACAACTTTTAGAATGCATCTGGACGTTTCTGAATGGTTAGTGGATAAATTTATGTAGCTGCTGTGGAGTTGATTCAACTCATCGACTAGCATGTGCCGTCATGTTAATCTTTTGTGCAATTCCAGCATTGAATTGACCTTCATTTGTGAATCATTCACTCTAAAAAATGCTGGGTTAAAAACAACCCAAGTTGGGTTGAAAATGGACAAACCCAGCAATTGGGTTGTTTTAACCCAGCGGTAGGGTTAAATGTTTGCCCATCCTGCTGGGTAGTTTTATTTAACTCAACTATTGTTTAAAAATTACTGTATTGCTTAATTAAAATGAACCCAAAGTATGTTGGAAATGAACATTTATTAATGTTCAATGAATAATTATTAAACAATAAACATTTATTAAATTGCTTATTAATACATTTATATTAATAAACTATTAAACTATTACATTTATATTAATAAAATATTAAAGCTTATTAATAAACATTCACCTTTTGTCTATTATTGTTGCCTCTAATTGCATCTGGTTTTTAATTTCCCAACTATTTTGGGTTCATTTTAAGCTAGCCATATAGCAATTTTTAAGCAATAGTTGGTTTAAATAAAACTACCCAGCAGGTTGGGCAAACATTTAACCAAACCGCTGGGTTAAAACAACCCAATCGCTGGGTTTATCCATTTTCAACCCAACTTGGGTTGTTTTTAACCCAGCTTTTTTTTTAGAGTGTTCCATTTGAATGAATCTGTTGAATTAATGATTCACTGAATCAGTCATAGAAAGTCACTTGTCAACACCTGCTGGTGTTAGAACCTGCAGAAAGAGTCACTGAAACCCTCCACCACCGATACACAGAAAGACATGTAAATATCACTTGTGAGCACTTTTTAAACATGCGTCATTTCCAATCGTTCAAATCATGTTAAAAGACAAATTAAACTTGTGATAGTATGAAAAGTGCTTTTCTAAAAGCCTACAGAGACCAATGTGCCTATAGTTGAAAATCAATGATTCATTCTGAAACAGAGTAATTAAATTTCTCTCTCAATGCAGCCCACCTTGTCTGAGTAAATGGACATCCTGGTGGTGAGCCCAACTACAGGTATGCGGTAGAACCCTGCGGTGTAGGAGACCGGAGTGGGCGTCAGATGGTCATTAGACTGAGGTGGATGGCTCACCAGGATGGCGTACACCTGCGAACAGGATCACAGAACTGGTTTATATACAAATACAGGTATGACTCATGGATCTGGGCTCATTCTCTGACTAAATCTATAAATCACTTCACAGTCAGACCGATTGACAAATTGATTGATTGAAGATGAAGGATCTTTGATTGGACTCAAGGGAGCAAGAAAGACAAGGAGGAATCTGTCTATCATATATTAAAATGAGAGTTTGTTCCAATTGTACTAAAGGTACTGAGTGCTAGCCATATATACAGACAGATAGATAGATAGATAGATAGATAGATAGATAGATAGACAGACAGAATGACAGATAGAACAACAGATAGACGATTTAGTCATTGTTTTTCAAAAAATATGCTGTATTGAGAAGGAAAAACAACGAGAAAAAAAAGGTTTGGCAACATTATGTTTTTCCAGAGAGACCCTCCGGCACTGGCTCCATCTGTCATTGAATGTCTCCTCTTCAGAGTGGGCAGAGATGTCAGTGAGCCAAAGGCGATACAGACAGAGCGATACAGCAGTTTCGCATGGAGGAATCTCACACAACCAAATTAATTCAGCAATTATCTTGACATTCTGCTAACAAGCTGCACAACCTTAGGGCCCAAATTTGTTAAAGGTATGTACATAATTGAGTGCTGAACACCCATTGGGTTGACCGGGGGAGGTTGGTGTGAATATTAGCGAGAGAATGAGCAAGGCAGAGCGAAAAGGACGGGAGGGAGTGATTCATGTTCGGCCCAGTTTTTGTTCAGTGCAGTATCCAGCCCTGAGATAGACTCCTACCTCAGCACATTTGTAATGACATCACCGACCCAGAGAGCACTTAAAGCGGAACCGCTTAATGTGATTTTTGCGTGTGCAGGCTTTTAATGAAGCAACGCATCGGGCTGAATTACTCCCACGAGTGTGACAGTAGTTATTCAGTAGTGAAAATATCTCTCATTTACACTTCATGTCGGGCATTGCTACTGCAGTACTTGAAGGGTTCTCCTCTTACACTTCTCAGGCTATAGCATGCCATAAAAACCCCCTCAAAACTCAATGGTGATCTATTGTGTTGGCTATCCTAAAAATTGTTCTTTATCTGATAAAAAGCATGTTAATAATAATTCACTTGGTACTGCGGGAAATTCGAGCATGCCGCCGTTCGTCTTTGTGTCATTTACATAAAGAACGAGTCCCAGCTAGTAGGCTATATTGCATGTGAGGCGGATCATTTATAGCCTTTTCTCACAGCAGCTGCAATAATTAAACTTATCATTTTGATGGTGTATTGTATGGTATGACAAATTAATGTTAGAGATTAGACTGTACAGAAATTGAAATCTACAGATAACGCTAATACACGCTAAATAACATTAAAAATTTTACAACAAAGTATAATAATAATAATAATTTGCACGGTTTGACATGATCCGAGCTAAGCGATCGTTAGATTTAAACACCATTGGCAGCGTGATTTATTGTGATGCTTTTTTTCCCCTGATTTGGTCAGAACAAAAGTGGCAGACATGTTACTTACTTGTTCAGATAACATTTTCCGATGAAAATTCTTACTTTGGTCATACTTCAAGACTACAATCTGTGATTCCGAAGTACAGTATTGACACGAATGTGGTGACTGACACCAAACATTAGATTCATCCACTCTGAGGAGTCGGGCCGAGGCACAACCCACATAAAGATGAAAATATCGCAAACAACTGCAATTGCAGGTTTCAAACAGAGATGGCGACAAAGAGGCAAAACTTACGGACTGCATCCAAGATGTCATCCAAGATGTTTATGTCTTTCTTTCTTCAGTCGAAAAAGAAATTTAGGTTTTTGAGGAAAACATTCCAGGATTTTTCGCCATATAGTGGACTTCAACAGTTACCAAAGGGTTGAAGGTCCAAATTGCAGTTTCATTGCAGCTTCAAAGGGCTCTACACGATCCCAGCAGAGGAATAAGGGTCTTATCTAGCAAAACGATCAGTCATTTTCTAAAAAAAATTAAAAATTAAATACTTTTTAACCACAAATGCTCATCTTGCACTGCTCTGCGATGCACCACGCATTGCGTAATCACGTTGAAGAGGTCACACGTGATGCAGTGCAAGATGAGCATTTGTGGTCAATATATATATATATATATATATATATATATATATATATATATATATATATATATAAATTTGTTTTTGTTTTTTTTGATAGAAAATGACTGATTGTTTCACTAGATAAGACCCTTATACCTCATCTGGGATCGTGTAGAGCCCTTTGAAGCTGCACTGAAACTGCAATTTGGACCTTCAACCCACTGGTCCCCATTGAAGTCCACTATATGGAGAAAAATCTTGGAATATTTTCCTCAAAAACCTTAACATCTTGAATGACATGGAGGTGAGTAAATTATCAGGAAATTTTAATTCTGAACTGATCTAATCCTTTAACAGTTTATTTATACTGAACATTAGCTGTATGTCTGATGCATCCTCCCCAAAGACATCTTTGCAGATACTGATACTATGTTGACCCCTCCACCCCCATCTTTATTTTCATCAAGCGCAGTAATACAGTAATACAGTGATGTGAAAATAGAAACTGCTTGCATCGAAAATCATTGATTTTTCATGCGTCACCTAGTTTATTTTGCAGCTGCTGCCCTCGGCCAGTGTGGTCATCTCACTCATTCCTGACATTAAAGCTCTGTGGGGTCAGCTACAGTACGTTAACCTTTCCTCCCACTGAGTCTATTGACCTGCGTGGATCATCAACTGACAGGCTGTCCTGTTTAGACCTCTAAACAAATTATGCAGCTTCAATCTACTGCCACAATCCAAACCAAGTTCGACTGTCCAAAGAAGTCTCCGCAGGTCAATGTCTAAACTGTAAAAATGTTTTGTTGACTAACCTAAAAAAATGTGCTTCTTGTGGTAACATCCAAATTAACAGGTTTTATTCAAGTCAAAAATAATATATATGTACAATATGACTCAATCAGCAGTGCTACATTTTATTAAGAGGTCAGAATATGTAGAAATGGCTTCTTATACATGGTAACAACTGATATTTTCAGCATTTTTTTTCTAAAATGACAAAACACCCTTCGATATTTGTTTATTTATACTGTAAATATGTTTGTCTAAAAATATATAAAAAGTTTTTTTTCTATCTAACCTAAAAAACATGCATCAAGTGGAAACATTTCAATTAACTGGATTGATTAAAGTCAAACATATTATTTAATACGACTAAATCAAGCTATGCCAACAGAAGTCACTTTAAGGGTCATATGATGCTCACTTTTCACAGTGCAGTAATTGCTTAGAAATTATTAATTGGCATCAGTATATTTGTAGCTCTTTCTAATGCATATATTTGCATATTTAATGCCACTCTTTTCAGTAACTTAAAAGTGATACTTGTAACATGCATTTTAAAACACCGCCTTATGAAAGCTACATAAATTCATTCACTCTAAATGGTGCATATTGCATGGAAATGTTTACCCCTCAGGCAACTTTTAAATTCGTGTCATTTAAGACTGGATCTTGCCACATGGAAGTTCCACAGCTCAAAGAAGATACTAAAAATCCCACCTGACTGGAAATAAGATCCTCGCACACAGACAGCGCCATCTGAATCGCATTGGCTTTGTGAGTGACGGAGATGGCGGTCAACTTGAATTTATCCCTTCCGTACACCAGGTTCGCCTGGGTAACCGCATCCTTGAACACCTGCTCGTATCTCTTCTGGCTCAGGACGGCCCCAATGTTCACAATCTTGGGCTCGCAGCCGCCTCGCACGCAGGAGCAGGAGAATAACGCAGCCAGCAGAAGCAGACGCATCGTGTGTATGGCCAGAAGAGCGCACGGAGAGCCCCAGTATCCTCCTCTAGTATCGCTGCCGGAGCCTCGTGTGGGGGCTATTCGGTTGAGGAGAATGAACGCAATGTCCAGTGTTGCAGTTATAGAATCCCAGGTGCGATATTCACGCACACTGCGGCGATATGTTCATGGTGCCCAGTTCATTTAGGCGATGGCATCTGAGAGACCGGCATTCACTGCAGCCTTTTTCTGAATTCCCCCTTAAAGTCAGGCTGCAGACAGGCAGAGAAAGAAAGTCACATACCACATGAAGCCTGGCAGCAGAAATCAGTGATGCGTCTCGTATCGTCCGTCTCTTTGCGCGTCGGCTGTTGTTCTGCGGCGGAGCGCTGTCCTTGGTGCTGACAGCTGTGCGCGCTCTTTTACGCGCGCCCCCGCACCTCCTCCAGTTTTTCGCGTTGGCGTTGTGCTCGAATTAAAACGCTTCGATGTCACAAACAATCCAAGCGTGAAATTAAAAAAAGAGAGGGAGAATAGTTTTTCCACTTAGAGTAAATGCGAATTGTGTTTTCATAACAGCATAAATATGGGTAAAAAAGACATATGGTTTTGACAGTCTCGAGGCGACCATTTATCAATATATTCCAGTGTTTCTAACCCATTTAATCCTATCGATAGCATTTTGACCATTTACTTTTCAATTTGATGGGTCTAATAAGAGTTACTGCTGTAAATTACAAATAGTTGCCAACTGTAAATGAAAGTGCTGATTTAATATGAACGTTTTTACATGACCAGAGATGTTGTGTGCCCCCTGAAAGATAGAACGAAGCATGAAAAACATCTCATAATATAGATACAGATATCATATTTGGTACATATAATATATAAAGGGTCTATTATTATTATTATAAATTGCTCTTATATAAATCATGGTCACAAAAAACAAGAGGCCCATTTGGACTGGTTTATTCACATTTGGAGATGTTACATTGAATTCTGTTCTTGGATTACTGGATTATATTATATTACTTTATTGTTTGCAACTTTCTATTGGGTGCAATTGAGCAACTGTTATAAGTGTGACCAGGAATGAAACACATAATTTCATACACTGCTGGGTTAAAAACATCCCAAGTTGGGTTGAAAATGGACAAACCCAATGATTGTGTTGTTTTAACCCAGCGGTTGGGTTAAATGTTTGTCCAACGTGTTGAGCAGTTTTATTTAAAGGGTTAGTTCACCCAAAAATAAAAAATAATAATGTCATTTATTACTCATTTGGGTGTCATTTGGGTGAACTAACCCTTTAACCCAACTATTGTTTAAAAATTACTTTATGGCTGGCTTAAAATGAACCCAAAATAGATTTGAAATTAAAAATCAGACACATAATTACTAGAGGCAACAATAATAATCAAAAGTTAAACATTTATTAATAAGCAATTTAATAAATGTTTATTGTTTAAGTATTATTCGTTAAACTTGATCATTTATTAAACATTAATAAATGTTAATTTCCAAAATACTTTGGGTTCATTTTAAGTAAATAGTTGAGTTAAATAAAATGTAACCCAACCGCTGGGTTAAAACAACCTATTTGCTGGGTTTGTCCATTTTCAACCCAACCTGGGTTGTATTTAACCCAGCATTTTTAAGAGTGTAACTTTTGTGTGTATTTTTTCACTCTAAAAAAAAATTGGGTCAAATATGGACAAACTCAACCATTGGGTTAAAAATGTAATTGAAAAAATGTAACCCAATGGCTTGGTTTGTCCATATTTGACCCAAATTTGGGTTGAAACAACCCAGCATTTTTTGAGTGTTGTTTTATTGGGCTATCCAAGAAGTATATACATGTGCTGACTTAGAAAATTTGGAATTAAATGGGTTAAAAACCATGTATATGGGGTTAATGCATGGTCAAACTGAGGTATTTTCTTATATTCTTTCCCAAAACACTGTTTAAGACAAAAAAAAGTATAGACAAAGTATATTTTAGAAGAGAGGCCCAGATATAAAAATGAAGGTTCTTCAAGGCTCAGCAAAGAACCCTCTTGGCAAGAACAATTTTATCTGTATTTATATCAGTGTCTTTAAAGCACCCACACATGGTTGTCTAAACTAGTGCAGGTTCTCCTTGACTTTTTGGCTCCTTTATTTTTAGCCTCTCACAAGACTGACTTAAGATGGCTAAATGTTACCACCAATGCTTAGAGTTGTATTTAAGATCTGATGATCAATTATGTAAGCACGCCATCTATATTTCAGCATTTTCAATCATGAAATCACTTGCTCCGTCTCTCAAACATAGACTTTCAAAGTAATTACATAAAATGGCAGGTCTGAGAGGTCTCTTCTCTGAGCATCCCAGGCTTTAAGTGCTGTCTGTTTTCAAAGAGCATCTGTGCAAAACTCTTTATTTTTGCTTTATTTTCAGAGATGCATATTGCATGTCAAACCTCCAAACAAGAGCAGTGCTCGCTTGCGGTAAAAAGGGTAGTCCTTTCTATGCAGGTGCATGTGCTGAGCAGCATTATGCACTGATAGGCACATAAGGACAAAAGGGGAAAAAACGGTTACCAAGGAAACAAGCCTCTCTCCTGAAGTGTGAAGTTTCAAAGTATTCACATGTAGGCATTTTGTACGCGCTGGCAATGCACGGTGTTAATGAGACGAAGTGACAGTAGCGCGCCATAAAACGTGCGCCACGAATCATTTAAACACCTTGAATAGTTAATTTTGGCCTATTGATATACAGCTTTTTTTGTACGTACGCACTTGTTTTGTGTTGTGATTTTGTCATGCTTCACTCATTGTGATTTGATTTAATTTCCCCGTGTTAGAGAACCTGCAATCGAAACCTTATTAATATTTCATTATCCGTGGGAAATAATCCCTCTACATGTGAATGTCACAGCCTGATATGAAGAGGGGATTTGTAAATTAGGTCACAATTGATCTAGTTATGCCGTCGACTTTAAATAATGTATCACGCGCCTCGGGGGGTATGGGGGGGGGGGGGGGGGGTGTTATTTACTATGCATTTATAAAGTCTAATTGTAGTCTGTAGCAGAGAAAAATTATTAGAAATCTGAACCAAGCTGATTTATGGATGATATTATCTCAAGAATGATATGTAGGTATTCTGTTTATGTTTTTAAAATGGCATAAGAGTGTGAGTTTAGCCGTGAATGCGCTGCTAGTGGCGCGTGCTACCTCGCTGTCTGAGGTGTTGTAATACTTGGATGTCTCTCTCTTGCTGGGAGCCACACAAAAGGCTGACCAAGCGACAAGGTTCTCACTGGCCTCGGCCGTGTTTTGCTCCCTCCCCCCCCACTCCCACATCTCTGCACATCAATACAGCTGGCCCAGCCTGCACTGCAGCCGTTATATAATGACGTTCCTGCCAACACACACTCATTCACACACACACATAGAGACAGACCATTTACCAAAGAATAGTCGAGACTAATTAGGAGATGACACACCTCTAATGTGTGTGTGTGGCAAAAGAAGCAGAAAAAGGAAAAGATAGGGTGATGTTTAAAGTCCAGTTTGATAAGGGGATTTTGTAAGAGTGTTTTAAAGTGTTAATAAATGTTTAAGTGTTAATAAATACTTAAACATACTTAAAGAAGCTAAATTAATCAATTTTTTAATGTATGTTGGCATATATTTAGCCTTCAGAAATTTAACGGAGTTGACAGAATTATTTTTTATAAAAAAAAAAAAGTATATACATTTTTCATTTGTGACCCTTGCCCATAAAATCAGTCATAAGAAACCTATTGAGATTTATACATCATCTGAATTCTGAATAAATAAGCTTTCCATTGATGTATGGTTTGGGACAATATTTGGCAAAAAAAAGGGTGCAAAAAAATCAAAAGATTGAGAAAATCGCCTTTAAAGTTGTCCAAATGAAGCCCTTAGCAATGCATATCCACTCACAAAAATGCATTTTTTATATATTTACGGTTGGAAATTTACAAAATATCTTCATGGAACATAATCTTTACTTAATATCCTAATGATTTTTGGCATAAAAGAAAAATCGATAATTTAGACCCATACAATGTATTGTTGGCTATTGCTACAAATATACACATTTAAGCAATCATTTGTTACTTTAAAAGGGGAGAATATGATGGTAACATGGTTGACATATAACTTGGGATTACAACAGGTCATAATATAAACATTATGTCAAGTAATATCCTGAGCATTCTGTAAATCTCATTTAAATAAGCGGAATATCTCAGTTAATTTAATATATTTCTTCAAATGAACGTGTTTGTATTTTGACAAATAAACCACAACTAATTGTCCGCTCAATTTTGTGAGTGTAGTATTATATTTGCTATATTACACATACAGTATTTTCTAATGTAGTTTTTAAACACGGGGATAATGACATGCATCATGAATGCATAATGTATTAACACAAATTAAAGATGCAATACGTGATTATCTACAGAAACATTTTTTGTTAGATATAAATAACTATTTGAAATGGTCTAAATGTATATATATATATATATATATATATATATATATATATATATATACATATATATATATACATTTAGACCATTTCAAATAGTTATTGATATATATAGTTATTGATATGAAATAATATGATGTCCTACCTGCCTGTCAACATGTTTTTACATTCCCTCACACACCCTGTTTGCGCAGATTCGACACCTGTTCATACGTCTTCAGCTCGTTTCATGCTTTGCAGAGTTTATGTAGACAGACATCAGTCACAGAGCACCACAAACAAACAGCAGCCACTTTTTACAGTTCTTACTGAATCAAAACAAAAAGCTTATGCTGCTTTCACTCCATAACTACTGTAATTAAGAGATGGCAACCCGTTACGCTCTAACCTGAGCTGGAATTATGCATATCCATGTCAAAAGTATCAACACTGAAATGAATCTGCAGCTCAGGTACCAGGTATCAGCTCTCTAAGTTGTGTATGTTCATTATTATTGTAATATACATTCATTATCTTTTTTGATGCTTTGCCGAGAGGAGCTGTGTATGTGTGTGTGTGTGTGTGTGCGCATTCATGTATTTTGGAGGAGGCGTGGCTTTGGACGGCGATTTGCAGGGAGGGTGGGATTGTATGCTTTCAATGCTAGAAGACAAAAGTTAGTATTTCCCAGCTCACCTACTGCACCTTTAAGTGTTGGATAAAATTACTGTTTACATAATGACCCATTTAATAATACCAGTATCACATGTTTTAAGTATATTGCTTCAACAACCCAGAATTATTCATCATATTGTCTGTGTGTGTGTGTGTGTGTTTTCAGGCTGGTATTGGTTTAAGAAGAAACATTTCTGTTCTGGTGTGTCCTAGATGTCAACTGCAGACCTACATGATGTGTTTCTCATGTATGTGGTATGTCAATCTATTATTGATGACTGACCCTTCCATCCCGGTCCTTCTATCGCCATAAATAGTGACTTGGTCTAGCACTGCAAATTGTATGTGTAGCCTAAATGCAAAAATGTGTCTTTTACATAAATATTCTACATCAATATAGAGTGTAAGCAGATGGAAAACAGTAATAATGTCTTGTTCAGATGATCACCTCTACCTACAACCTGTAAATCTGAAGTTTATCTGGAAAGATTGGGTAAAATAATAAAAATCAAGATGACGAACATCTTGGGTTAAAGTATGCACACAGAAGTACTGTGGCATTGCACCAACCTCAGAGGGTTGCTATGGTTATAAATGATGTCCAATCTCTTCTTCAGAAATCTAGGACGCAGACCAAGAGGAGAACTTTCAACCAGCCAAATGTTACACCAAAAATATGCTATTTAAAATGAGAAAGAGGACTGTCTGTTCTTAAACCGAGGCACAATATAGCTGCTCTATTTTTGACTGTTTTAATCCATATCAAAAGGCATCTGTGAGGATCTAGACAATGATATATGTGGCACTGTCAGTGAATTTGAGACTTTTTATTATTTTTAAACCTGTTTAAACTCTTTAAAATTCTGTATGCAAGCGTGTCCTAATTATTGAGGACAGGGAACATGGAAGATTTGACAGTGTTTCAAGGTTGTGCAGAGTGATGTGAGATCATTTATTGATTTTTCTTTTACTGTTTACTTGTTTTACTTATTTTTGAAAATGTTATATATAAAATATAGTTTATTAGAATGATTGTATTTGGGGGATTCATGTGTCACTTAAGACTGGAGTAATGGCTGCTGAAAATGCAGCTTTGCATCACAGCAATAAATTACATTTAAAATATATTTAAATAGATAACAGATTTATTAATTGTTCATATTTCGGGTAGCCCTAAGTATCAAAACTTGTGCATATTATATTATATTATATTATATTATATTATATTATATTATATTATATTATATTATATTATATTATATTATATTATATTATATTATATATTATATTATATTATATTATATTATATTATATGTGGTTAATATTATGTATTTAATACAGAGACTGACATTGAAAGAGGGAGCAAAGTCATATCTAGGGACGAGAACACCTTAGCAACCGCATAGCAACACCCTGGCAACCACCCAGAACACCCTAGCATTTTGGCAATGGGTTTTGCATGGGCAAGCACCACTCACAATTCTTTAAAAAAAAATTTAGTGGCATCTGTTGTCAAGTTCAATAAATTAGTTCACAGTTAGAGTTCTCTGCCTGCGGCTATTTTGCAAAAGCAGACAACAGGGCTATCGCAAGAAAGGCCAGGCAAACAAGAATGAGGGAGCTATGTTAAATTGCATTATCTAGCGTTGCTCAATCTCATTCGTCTATTTGCGCAAGCCTCCAGGGGAGTCCAAATCAACCGCTCTGTCTCAGATGAGAATTATGAAGATTTCTCTATAGGTCTCCCAGAGTAAAAGAGGGGTTTTCTGGTGACACAGGAGGCATTTAACACGGCTAGAGTCTGTGGCACGTTTCAGCATGTTGATCAAACGGAGTTGGCACTCTTTATGGTCACAGTTCAGGAATTCCACACTTTGCTCACCCGTGGAGCTGTACGATTCATTGCAAATTGGGCAATCGGTGGAGTTGGAGCTCAGGCTGGCCATACTGTCCACACATGGTGGTCTCGAGCTATCAGATTCCTGGCTCATTCTTCTATATGTCACGCTGATCGTTCCATCTGTCAGAATTGGTTCTGGCTCTGTGCACGGAATTCCCTGTGGAATCTGTTCATTAAAATGTTCAATAAAAGAAGATGAAATCTGACAAAATCACACCACCATTCCATCTCTGTTCAACATCAGTGGAAATTCACTTTCAAACTCCTTTGTTTCTGAGACAAACTTTTTTTTCTTTTTTTTTCTGCTTTATCATGAAGGTTATTTAGAGGTAACAGAATACTTTTGTCATTCTTTCAGAATCCCCATCAGGACCATCTGCCAGTGCTTGGACATGAGTCATTACAGAAGGTGATATAAAAGCAGATGTTAGGTGAGTTACCTCCTGCTTCTTTATTGCCAGATCAGCAGTCCCAAGGTCAGAAGCTACACTCAGAGCCACAGTACGTCAGAGGCGCTTTAAAAAACTTGTCCTACTTCCAAAGTACATGTGACTCAAAGCAACATCACAGACACTGCCTGAAGTTAAAAACCTCTTGTGTTGTGCTGTGCACCTGAGATGTCCTCATGTCTATAAAGAAACTTAAAAAGAGTGGCATTGTATGACTGCTGATCTGTTTAATGTGAAAACTCTCTGAGCTACACAGTCCAGTTCAAATATATTTACAGTGCACAGCATAAATGAGTACATCCCCTCTGAACAAATACAAAATATGTATTTTCTTTATGATCACTAATACAAAACTAAAATGTATTAAACATATACATAATAAAAACTGTTATGTCATTAATAGCCATAAAATAAGTAAATTAGCCAATTTTGTTTACATTAATTGAATTCAACAAATGTATAATATTCTAGCACTTAGTATGTCCTCCATAATTTTTAATATACTGCTCTGACCCTTCTTGGCACAGAGTGTACAAGTTCATGACAAATTGTCACATCTGTCCTGTTTAACTCCTGGATGATGAGCTCCTGATCTTTAATGGGGAGTGTTGCTCAACTCATCTCTACAGAATCCCCCACAGGTGCTCAAGAGTGTTAAGATTGAGTGCGATACATGTCCACAGAAGGTTTTTCACCTTGGGAGAATGCATATCCTCATTGTTATGCTAAAAAAATGCCCAAAAATGCAGGGAATGAGGAAAGGGTAACATATTCTGTTTCAAGTTTGTGTATTAAATTACACAGTGGTGTGGGAATTCATGACAGCATTGATAAAGCACAACTCCCTCACACCTTCAGCACTCATACATCCCTATAAAAGAGCTTTACTACCATTGAACTTTACTGTGGGAACCAGGCACTTCTCACTGTACTCCTCCTCTAGCAACACCATATCATTTTGGATGCTGTTAGATCCAAAATGATTGATTTGGTCTCATGAGACCAGATTATTGATTCCCAGAATCGATATTTTGTAAATATGGGGTTTGGAAATGGTAAACTCACTTTATTACGCTTTTGGCTACAGTAGGTAGTTCCAGTGAGAACAACAATAACCATGCATGTCATTTCTGCAGGCTGAATCATACTCTGTGAGATAAAAAGTCACTCTTTTCATAGCTTTTGCTGGCTCTGAGACACTCGCTTGGTATTTCTCCTGCTCTCTGTCTAGCAAACAAATCCCTCATCACTAAATGAAAGCTTAAAATGAAGGCCTGATTATTTCAGGGGCCTTGTCACAAGTCCATTGTTTTTGAATTTCTGTGTTACTTTTGCTATATTTTCACACTTTAAACAATGATTTGGTAATCCTCTTGTACCACTGTCCTCTTTTGTGCTAAGTAAGATATAAGTCTCCTGACAGTTCTCCCCCAAGTGCTTCCATTGTTGTCAGCATTAAGTCTGAGAATGATTTAAGAAATGACTTCTCTTTAAATGTTTTGCTTCAACATACTTACCTGTTGATCAAACATTGCCTTAAACTTACACCCCAGGTGAAACAAAAAGTACATTTCTATAATGTACTTAAAGTGCTCTATTTTCGTGCATTAATTTTGTACTTAATAAAAAATGTATTTAGTTACCACTTGTAGTACACTATGGGTTCAAATGTACTATAAGTAGTATCTAAATACATTTTTTAAATACAGAGATAGTATATTAAAAGCACATTTAAGTTCATATTTCATGGTGTCTCAAAATAGCACAGTTGAGTACACTTAGATGTTCTTAAGATTATCTTAAGAAGTGCTAAAGAAGAATTTTTGGTATATTAAGTACAAAATTAGTGCACGAAAATAGAGCACTTTAAGTACATTATAGAAATGTGCTTTTTTTCACCTGGGACCAGAATTTTTTTTAATTTGTTTTATTTAGCAACTTTTAGGAGGGTGTACTCATTTTTTCTACACAACATTTTATCACTTTGATAACAAAATCTAATTGTGACATGCTTCTTTGGTGAATGGAACATTATATCTCTAAAGAACCCTAACATGTCTTCTAAGTAATTGAGTAATTGCTGACTTTCAGAAGTTTCAGAGGGGGTGTACTCATTTAAAAAATAAAAAATAAAATTGTGCACTGTATATAGATATGTATATGAGACAGATCTGTGAACCAAAGTAGTCTTGTACAGTGTATTTTAAAATCTATGAATATTACATCTCAGTCTAATGGAATTATACAAATAGTGTGCATAATCAGTTCTCCAGAAACACATATCATGTCTAATTTACATTTTACTTGCCTAAATGCTGTATCAGTGTAAGTAATGCAACTGGCATGGCTTCTTCATTGTAAAGAGAAACCAAATGGTCAGTTTCAATTTCGGACACGGTTGTAATTCAATATGCAATTTACTAATTTGCATTCAAGAACATCATTGCTTATGCATTATCTCACATAGTTTAGCTAATACATACTAAAATGCATTGACAAGCAAACACAACTATTTAAAGATACAAACCCGATTCCAAAAAAGTTGGGACACTGTACAAATTGTGAACAGAATACAATGATGTGGAAGTTTCAAATTTCAATATTTTATTCAGAATTCAACATAGATATATGACATATCAAATGTTTAAACTGAGAAAATGTATCATTTTAAGGGAAAAATAAGTTGATTTTAAATTTCATGGCATCAACACATCTCAAAAAAGTTGGGACAAGGCCATGTTTACCACTGTGTGGCATCCCCTCTTCTTGGATAACTTAGATATACCTTTCAGCATTGATGGTGCCTTTCCAGATGTGTAAGCTGCCCATGCCACACGCACTCATGCAACCCCATACCATCAGAGATGCAGGCTTCTGAGCTGAGCGCTGATAACAATTTGGGTTGTCCTTGTCCTCTTTAGTCCGGATGACATGGCGTCCCAGTTTTCCAAAAAGAACTTCAGATTTTGATTCGTCTGACCACAGAACAGTTTTCCACTTTGCCACAGTCCATTTTAAATGAGCCTTGGCCCAGAGAAAACGCCTGCGCTTCTGGATCATGTTTAGATATGGCTTCTTTTTTGACCTATAGAGTTTTAGCCGGCAACGGCGAATGGCACGGTGGATTGTGTTCACCGACAATGTTTTCTGGAAGTATTCCTGAGCCCATGTTGTGATTTCCATTACAGTAGCATTCCTGTATGTGATGCAGTGCCGTCTAAGGGCATCACGGGCATCCAGTATGGTTTTCCGGCCTTGACCCTTACACACAGAGATTGTTCCAGATTCTCTGAATCTTTGGATGATATTATGCACTGTAGATGATGATAACTTCAAACTCTTTGCAATTTTTCTCTGAAAAACCCCTTTCTGATATTGCTCCCCTTTTTTTTTTACCGCAGCATTGGGGGAATTGGTGATCCTCTGCCCATCTTGACTTCTGAGAGACACTGCCACTCTGAGAGGCTCTTTTTATACCCAATCATGTTGCCGATTGACCTAATAAATTGCAAATTTGTCCTCCAGCTGTTCCTTACATGTACATTTAACTTTTCTGGCCTCTTATTGCTACCTGTCCCAACTTTTTTGGAATGTGTAGCTCTCATGAAATCCAAAATGAGCCAATATTTGGCATGACATTTCAAAATGTCTCACTTTCAACATTTGATATGTTATCTATATTCTATCGTGAATAAAATATAAGTTTATGAGATTTGTAAATTATTGCATTCCTTTTTTATTCACAATTTGAACAGTGTCCCAGATTTTTTGGAATCGGGTTTGTACATAGTGATGGCTGATTTCAAAACACTGCTTCAGGAAGCTTCGAAGCGTTATGAATCTTTTGTGTCGAATCATGATTCAGATCACGTGTCAAACCGCCAAACTGCTGAAATCACGTGACTTTGGCTCTCCGAACCGCTGATTCGACACAAAAGATTCATAACGCTCCGAAGCTTCATAAAGCAGTGTTTTGAAATGGTCATAATGTTTTGACATTGCATTCATTTGATACAATAAAACAATCATTTTAAATTAATAATATTTTAATCATATATTTTAATTATATATATATATATATATATATATATATATATATATATATATATATATATATATATATATATATATATATATATATATATGACATTTTATGTCAATAATGTAAATAAATAAAGTGATCATTTGTATTTAATTTTCCCTATAACCAAACGATGATGATTTCATTCAGTTTAAACCAAATAAGAGTCTAAAATAATCATTATTCAATCACAGATCATCTCATTCAGAGTCCCTAGAGGCTGTCACAGGGTATGTCATAATTTTCCTCCCCTTGTTTTGCACCAGTCAGCACAGAAAGACTGCAGAGGAACAGTCTGTACACCCATGCATGCTCTTTGAACACAAACACACAAAACACACAAGACACTGCAGGAGCGACAGGAGATGAGCTGTTCAGAAGGCTTAATTAACGAGGGTGAAACATCTGCATACCAGCATATGTTTAGGGCAATCACCCAGCATGATCGCCCCATCTCGCTAGATGACAATCAGGATGTATTAACCGGGCAAGACCTAACATATGGTGCATGTCATAGACACATCCTATCAGCATGGTCAAGCATATTCATTAATGCCAGTTAGCATTATGAGACAGACAGTGGATGGAATCAGATAAACTGCACTGGAACTACACTGCCACAATGTCCCTTTTGAGCAGATAACCATCACTGATGGTAATTGATAGCAACATGTCCAGTAATTGCACTACCTACTTGGCAGCTATTTAGTGGACACTAATTTCAACAGTATGTTTTGGTCTATTGGATAATGGCAGGCACTTCTATTAACAAGCTTGGAGAATAAACATTTAATTTGAAACCTGAAGAAGGTTTCTATCATAGGGTTTTTTAATCATTCATCAGGAAATTGCTTACAAAAGTTAAAGAACACCTCTTTTTTTAGGCATCCTGTCTGTCTGGTGAGCTATGTGCCGTTTAATATAAAACAGTTCTATCTGGGGGCAGAACAACACTCATGCATTATTCAAGGTACATCTAAGAGAACTTCTGGGATCTCCCTTTTGCATCCAAGTTCACATTGTGCACAGGTTTGTGCACAAGACCTGGCGCTTCTGCAAAGACAGGCAATTGTGGGCTTTGGCTTATTGCTTACTGAAGCTTACAGGACTCTCAGACAGTCCAATCCCAACCCAGATTGCAGTAGCTGTAGTGTATAATTCTGCAATCAGGAAGTTCAGCAACACAGTAGTTTGAAATTAACTATTATTTACTGACAGATGAATGTCTGAGGCACTTCAACAAGGACGAATAATCCTTATGAAAGAAGGACTTTTACACAACTTTTGCACTTTTATTTTGCATTTGCTTTATTATTGTCTTTGCATATGTTGGTGGTTAAAACAATGTTTTGTTAAAAAGAATTATCATTTTTGCATAATGATTTTTTTTTTAATATCAACAAAATATCAGTTTTGTTTAAAAAAATATTGGTATTGGCCTTTTAGCAACCCATATCTGTTGAAGCATAGTTCATGTTCAGAAGTCCAGAGTGTCGTGCTGGTAGCGCAGTCGCGGGCTGTTGTCGCTATAGAATTGACTGAACCAGCGTCTGTGTTTCTGAATAGCTGAGTCTTCCTTCACAAGCATAGGTTTGGAGATGTACGTCTTGTTGTTCCAGATCATCACATCTCGTTCGAACTGTAACAGCAAAACCATCAGTTGATCCATCAGTTTATATATTCATAAAATAACTTAAAGGTGATAGAGAGGATTTTTTCGTCGACTGAGAATCCAAAGACTGTTAGTGAGTTTTTGAAATGAGCACATGCGTAAGAACAACCCCCCTCCTTCACAACACATTTCAAAGGAACGCCTCCCAAAACTCGTAAACACTCGTATTGGAACATGAGTGTTTACCACCGGCATTCGCTGTGTCATGTTTTTTGGATTCATTATGTCGGACTATAATCTGCAGTTGTTACTCCTGTCTCCTGACAAAAACATTGCATGTGGCGCCTGTAGAGTGTGGAAAGTTACTGGAGAGCGCAGCCGTGCACGTCTCACAAGGAACGTCACGGCAGTGATTGACAAGCCAGAGGGCCAATCGTGATTGGCTGATGTTTTTAAGGCCCTACCTCGTGCACAGATGATGTATATTAATATTATTCCTTTCAGTGCACCTAATAAATAGTCTTTTATAAGTTAGTAAAGACAGTTTCAAGTAATATTGCAAAAATGTATAAAACAAAACATCCTCTTTAGCACCTTTAATTTTGATCAAAGAATCCTGAATCTAGTTTTCACAAACATATTAGACAGCATAACTGTTTTCAACATTGATAATAATAAGAATAATAAGATGTTTCTTAAAGGCACAATATGTCATTTTAAAACAAGGCATAGCTTGATGGCGCCTTGATTTCGCGGAATCATGGGAGTTGTTGTCTTCACATCTACAGACTCTAGACTTGGGCAGAAATCATATTCATGGATGAGCTAATGTATTAAAGATTTATTAACATTACTGTAGTATGAAGCAGGCTGAAAGCCGTTGGAGCGGAACGAGGACACGGGAGCGATTGCTAATGAGAGACAATCGTGACAAGCGGCTCAAGAGCAGCGCAACTTTTATAATGCCACAGACGAGCACTTCCACTTCTTCCAGTAATGTGTGGGGTAACGCAGTGCCGTTTTATCACATTTGTGTGTTGAAAGTTGTTATAGTGCTACTCTGTGCATTCGCTCAGCGGCTACTATGAGACTCTTGTTGCACACTGCAGTAAGCTAGATCAATATTAGGCATGGTAAAACATGGTAAATCACAGTAAATCAAGAAAATGAGATTTAAACAATAAGACATACTGTGTTGAGCTATATAACAATGATTAGTGTTCTGTCGATGAATGTATCCATACAGTTGCTCACCTGTCTAATAAAACACATAATATATTAAAGGGATAGTTCACCCAAAAATGAAAATTTGATGTTTATCTGCTTACCCCCAGGGCATCCAAGATGTAGGTGACTTTGTTTCTTCAGTAGAACACAAATGATGATTTTTAACTGCAACCACTGCCGTCTGTCAGTCAAATAATGAGAGTGAATGGTCACACAATCTATGAGTTAATAAACATGCACAGACGAATCCAGATTAAACCCTGCGGCTCGTGACGACACATTGATGTCCTAAGACACGAAACGATCAGTTTGTGCAAGAAACCGAACAGTATTTATATAATTTTTTACCTCTAAAACACCACTATGTCCAACTGCGTTCAGCATTCGCTTGGTGAGGTCTGATCGTGCTCTGATAACGGAAGTGATGTCTAGCACTCATTGAAGTATATGCGCAAGACATCACTGTCGTTATCAAAGCACGATCAGACATCACCAAGCGAATGCTGAACGCAGTTGGACAAAATGATATAAATACTGATCGTTTTCTCGCACAAATCGACGGCACATTGATGTCTTAGGACATCAATGTGCCATCACGTGCCGCAGGGTTTAATTTGGATTTGTCTGTGCATGTTTATTGACTCTTATAGATTGTGTGACCATTCACTCCCATTATTTGACTGACAGACGGCAACGGTTGGAGTTAAAAATCATCATTTGTGTTCTACTGAAGAAACAAAGACACCTACATCTTGGATGCTCTGGGGGTAAGCAGATAAACATCAAATTTTCATTTTTGGGTGAACTATCCCTTTAAAGCATTTTTGGTGTTTCCAAAATTGAGGGTAACGCGTTATGATGTCATTGATAGGTGACGCACGGACAAGGTCCGTGTCCTGGTTTAAATGCTTATTTATCTGGATTTAAACATTCTTGTAAATGTTTTAATCCAAAAATATTACATATTGTGCCTTTAAGCAACAAATCAGCATAAAAAGAATGATTTCTGAAGGATCACATGACACTAAAGACTGGTGTAATAGAGTGCCTCAGGGATGACGCATTTTTGTAGGCAAAACCCGAAGCGAGTTAGCATTTTTGGACTTCCGGTTCCAACGCCGTAAAGTCTATGGGTTTTTTGAACGGGTTTTTGCTAAATCGCCTGAAATAATATTTGGTCTGTGGTTAACAAAGCCTCTAAATATTTTCACGTTTTGATCTATGATATAAAACACACCAGTTATTACCCGCTTGTGATTTTTTAAACTTTTACTGTGTCTTAAAATCGGCGGTTGCTAACAAATTGCTAAAAGGGACTACTTCCTTTGGCGGGGACTTTAGACGTCATCATTAAAAACGAGACATTTGGACAACATTTCTCATGAAAAAGTGGATAAGTATTCATACACAGCGCAGACCATAATCAGCGAGCATGTTTGTAAATAAAGTTCTTTTTTAAATAAAGTTTGAGGAAGTTTGGTGGTGATGACGTTGATCCGCGACCATGGTGTGCTGTAGTCCGTTTATAGCCTACTGTTAGCCTTTTATATCTGACGACTTTATTTAGGCTTCAAAATCTATAAATGTTGTGTTAACTTGTAAAGATTATCTTGATAGACAAAACGTGTAAGTGTCATAACCCTTTGTTAAACACAGAGCTTATTTTCTGCGATTTTCCAAAAGTCTATGGGAAAAATGCATAGGCTTTCAACCGAGGGAACCCGTGCGCCGCTAACTTCCGGGTTGGCCAACAAAAACACGTCATCCCTGGGGCACTCTATGATGCTGAAAATTTAGTTTTGCCATCACAGGAATAAATTACATTTTAAAATAGATTAAAATTGAAAACAGTTTCAAAATATTACTGTTTTTACTCTATTTTTCAACAGATAAATGCAGCCTTGGTGACGAATAATAGTAAAAATTATTTTAAAAAATCTTACTGACCCCAAACTTTTGAACGATAGTGTATGGATGAGAAACTTTTCAGAATGCAACATGTAACAATGTTGCCAATTAATGCACATTTCCAAAATTCAAGTCTGCTTTGTTGACCCTTCACGTTACCTGGATGCATTCTGCCCGAAGAATGAACTTAGGTACCAGGGGAGGGATGGTGTTCTGGTAGAAGATGGTGTGTGAAACACACTGCAGTAATGGCTCAACTGGGGTAACACAGTGCATCATCACACCCCGACCCAAGAAACGGTGTTCAAAGAGCAGGAAAACCACACCTGGACCCACCTGCGAACATGAAAGTAAATGACATGTCATCTATGCAGCATTCTGCTGCGTAAGACCAGATCAAATTGATTAACTGACATACATCATAACAAATCTTCCCTTATCCAGATTTTGCTTCTCACGCCTATAGCACTTTCCACCCTCAAGGATTCAGACTCTTTTTAACTTCAACCTCAAGTGAAGATCCAAGCACAGCCTTGAATTACAACTGTTTTCACACATACCATTAGGATTATTCACCGTCACTATGGTGACAAGACTATTCCTTTTCAGACAACACAAAAAGAAAAATGTTGCACAACTGACCATGAAGGAAAATTATGGCATTGAGACTTGGACTGCTACATAGACACGAAAACAAAGAAAAGGTTACACTTTACTATAGGCTTCTATATATTAACATTAACAAAATTTTTTGAGCATTAATTAACTTTGTTTAATGTTAATTTCATGTACATTACCATTAGCTAATGTAATATGAACAAACATATATTGACAATGAAAAATATGCTAAGTATACATAAAAATATATGTATATGAAAAGTATATTAATAATTGAACAAATAAAATAATAATTAAACATAATACATCTATCTAATAAATATTATCTAACATTAAATAATGTACAAAAATTAATTAGTAATGAAAAACAACAAAACCAAATTTTAAAGTGTAACCATAATTAAGTATTACAAAACATTTGTAAAAGGACAGAAAAGCTTAATATTTTTTGCAGCACTGAATCTGAATTATTTAACCCATAATATGTGATTCATAAAGAAAAGGATCTGCACTGAGCGCAGCCATACATCACTGTACAACAAAAGCATCTCATTAGTATATCTGACACATCCCACAGCAATGAATAACAGCATCTCACACACACACACACACATATTTAATTTATATAAATGCATGCTCTGTATGCGCTCGCGTAACTGCTTAAAATACAGCGAACCACCCACAGAACACAGAGATCAAGACACTGCTGTTGCGTTCAAGATCATCCATGACTTTCTTTCCATTCTTCTAATCAGTCAGTCTCCAGGCATTTCTCACAGTCTGCATGGCTCACATACGCCCTCTAGCTGACGGTCCAGTCATTACCTGTCTGGCCATGACGTCCAAATCAAGAAGAGGCCAGTGACGACCGAACACAGTGAGAGCATGTTTCACCAACATCTGTGAGCAGTGCTTGTTTGGCTCGGGCTCAGGCTTCCACTCCACCTGGAAAATACACAAACAAATCAAGTCTTACAGGTGTGGAACATCATGAGGGGGTGCAAATAATGACAGAATTTAACTCATTTGGGTGAACTATCCCTTTAAAGGGTTAGTTCACCCAAAAATGAAAATTCTGTCATTAATTACTCACTCTCATGTCGTTCCACACCCGTAAGATGTTCATTCATCTTCAGAACACAAATTAAGATATTTTTGATAAAATCTGATGGCTCAGTGAGGCCTCCATTGACAGTAAGATAATTAACACATATTTAAAACAGTTCATGTGACTACAGTGGTTCAATCTTAATGTTATGAAGCGACAAGAATACTTTTTGTGGGCCAAAAAAACAAAATAGCGACTTTATTCAATAATATCTAGTGATGGACGATTTTTCATGAAGCTTCAGAGCTTTACAAATCTTTTGTTTCGAATCAGTGGTTCAGAGCACGTATCAAACTGCCAAAGTCACGCCCCCCTGAAACTCTAATGAAGTAACAAAGCCTTGTTTACTGAAATCACGTGACTTTGGCAGTTTGATATACGCTCACTGATTCGAAACAAAAGATTCGTAAAGCTTTGAAGCTTCATGAAGCAGTGTTTTAAAATCGCCCATCACTAGATATTGTTGAATAAAGTCGTTATTTTGTTTTTTTTGGCGCACAAAAAGTATTATCGTCGCTTCATAACATTAAGGATGAACCACTGTAGTCACATGAACTGTTTTGAATATGTCTTTAGTAGCTTTCTGGATATTGAAAGTGTTAATTATCTTGCTGGCAATGCAGGCCTCACTGAGCCATTGGATTTTATCAAAAATATCTTAATTTGTCTTCCGGGTGTAGAACGACACAAGGGTGAGTAATTAATGACAGAATTTTCATTTTTGGGTGAACTAACCCTTTAAGATGAAATGGAAAACGGTATTAAACTAGCTCTTTTTAAATAAAAATGGTCCAGTCTACTCATAACGTAAGTAATTTACATATTCATATTTTTTCTTAAAGGTACAGTGACAAAACTGGAAAGTTATATATGTACAAAATTATATATGGGATTATATGAATAAAATGCTACAAAAGTGTAGTTATAAGGCTCCTTTAATCAAGTACCAACTCAAAACACATAGACATATAAGGAAGGGTGTTTTTACAGAAGAGTGGAGCTTACAAGATATTGTTATATTTTTATGGTTTTATGATAGTGTTATCCGTTTTAATTCAACCATGTATCCTAGTTCTCCTCTACATAACAAGATAAAAACTGTTGACCAGGGTTATTACTGTTAGCAAAAACTAAAACCATAAAAACATTTTCCATTACTTGAAACAAAATAAATGGTAACTAAATAAAATATATATATAAAAAACTTAAACTAAAACCAAGACATTTCTCATTTTCATTTAGTTTAACTTTAAGTACTATAATAACTAAAACTAAATAAACTAAAATTTAAATTAAATAATAATAATAATAAAAAAAATAATAAAAATGACAAAAAATACTTGAACTAAAATTAAAGTGAAAATATAAAAATAAAATCTAATTAGAAATATTATTAAACATGATAATAGTATTTCACTGATGCTAAAATAACACTGCTGCTGACAATGGCATTTCTCCCTAGGATGAATGTCTATGTGAGGAATCAAACCTTCCAGTCATGCCGTATAAACTCCCAGGTCTTGCTGTTAGTATAGCGCAGATCAACTCCACTGACGATACCTGGAGTGTGCAAATGAGCCAAGTGTGCGATGTCCGCAGCGTTCTCTGGAATCTCCTGAGAGAGACAAAAGTGTGAATTAAAATTACTGTTATACAAACCCAATATTCACATATGAGATGAATCACATATATGCTGTCTCACCTCAATGTGTGCATTAATAAAGTGTTCGGTACGACCGCGGTACACCCATTCCCCGCGGGTGATCTCGCTCTGTTCCGGCACTCTCCAGCTGGGCTCGAGCCCGTCACAGTGAAACCACACCAGAACCTGCCCATTGATCTCACAGCTGGGCCAACACCGCACCTTCGCAAACTCAGGCACTGAAAAACATCCAAACAAATGCCAAATACACTGTCAGTGAAATGTTTTAGGCTCAGTATTATTTTATTTTAAAGAAATTAATACTTTCATTCAGCAAAGGATGCATTTCTGTCATGACAACTCTAGGAGTGTTTGGCATGGTAATGGATATGACAATGCTGATGTTTGGTCTTAGCAGAATAGATCTGCTATGCTGCTGCTGCAGAGCAAGTACAACAGAATACATGAATTACCCATAGCAGATCTATACAGGTGGAGCTGGGGAAGGTGGAGGGTTTCTGAAAGCGCTCTGCAACTGCTACAGCAAATGCTGACCAAGTATTTGAAGGTTGAGCAGCGAGCTCATTGGCTACTGATACAGCAGGAACCAATCAGCTGTGCCCTGTAGAGAATGATGTGATTGTAAGCAGATTGAGTTAAGGACCTATTAGCCTGCGCCATCTAGAGTTTCATGACAGAACTTTGTATTTATGTTACAAATGAACTTTCTATTCATCAAAGAATCCTTAAAAAATTAGCAGTTTCCACAAAAAAAAGAAAAAAACTGATTTCAAGATTAATAACAATAACAAATTTTCCCTGAACAGCAAATCAGCATATTAGAATGATTTCAGAAGGATCATGTGACACTTAAGACTGGAGTAATGATGCAGAAAAGTCAGCTTTGCATCACAGGAATAAATTACATTTTAAAATATATGACAATAGATAAGTTATTTTTAATTGTAATGACATTTTACAAAAATTAGTTTTTACTGTATTTTAAAGGTCCCGTTTTTCATGTTTTTTTGAAGCTTTGATTGTGTTTATAGTGTGCAATATAACATGTGTTCATGTTTAGCGTGTAAAAAAACACAGTATTTTTCACATAATTTACTTATCTGTATACCGCTGTTTCCACTGTCATAAAAACGGGCTGATGACTTCCTTGTTCTATGAAGTCCCTCCTTCAGAAAACGTAACGAGTTCTGATTGTGCCAGCGGTTCCTGTGTTTTGATTCGACAGCAGTTTAGCGCACCGTGCCCGGAAAAGTCACGCCTCTTACCATAACGTGGAGATGCACGCGCTCAGTGTTATTGTAAACATGTCTTTAATTTTACCCTATCAATTTGAGCCGGAATCAGACCCGGTGATTGGACTGCGGGATGAAAATAACAGCGTTTCGACGACATGGCGACAAACACACTCTACAAACGCAACTCTTGTGTATTCCTGTGGGCGGAGGTTAGTCAAAAAACTGTTTTAGTGACGTCATTAAAGAAGGAAGTAGAGGGATGTAGTCCAAACTGGCCGTTCGATGTAGGCGACTTCTGTTAAATAAAATATCTCGCTTGGCATTGAACTTTGAGCTTTAACATTTTACAGATTTTATTTATACTCTAACAACAACATTACACACTAACTAAAGTTTGAAACATGGGATCACAAAGAACGGGACCTTTAATCAAATAAATGGCAAGCATACAAGACTTCTTTCAAAAACATTAAACAATTCTTACCGAGCCCAAACTTTTTGATTGTAGTATATGTCTAAAAAGTACTTGTACATATCATTTGCACTTATACTTACACAAGTTTTATGCAACACAAACAATATTCATGAAATCAAGAACATAGAAAACACATCTTAATTTCTTTTTTGATTTCTTACCTTTATCTGCATATGGAATCTTGACACATTTCCCATCGACTCCACGGAACTGCCACCCGTGGAAGGGGCATTCAATGCAGCCCCCTACGACTCGGCCCCCCACAGCCAGGTTGGCACCTAAGTGGGGGCAGTAAGCATCCACCACATAGGCTTTGCCATCCTGCCCACGGAACACTGCCACCTGCTGTCCTGGAGAAAAATACAACTAAATGTCTTTTTTTTTCATTTTGCTGTAGTCTTTAACAATAAAAATAGTATTGTATGCCACAATTGGTTACAATAAACTGAAGAGGGCAGTAATGGTCTTTCACAAAAAGAACGAAGTGACTGCTGCAGGTTCTCAGATTTCTGAAAATCGTTGTTGAACATTGTTGATATTTGAAATCACGCCAAACATCCAAACCCATCCTTAATTGCTCTGCCCCCGAAATGCACAAACAGGCAATGCAATAGTGGATGTCTCTTTATCATAGCAAAAAAAGCTTTGCGAAAAATAAAGCAAAGATGACGAATGAACAACAATGAAGAAAAAAAATGAACATAAAGTACACTACACAAGTATATACATGCAAGAGTTTTTATTAGTTGTCAGCAGTACACACTCAAAACCAATGTTAGTCACATACAGAGCAGAACCAACGCAACCTCAGCATCCATTATCAGGCCTTCCAGCTTAGGTCTCTCCAGTGCTGGAAAGCATTTCTGATATTAAATCTCTTGCCCGATCTTGCTCACTCTCTCTCCTCCCCCATCAAAAGTATGTACACCCCCTACTGCTGATTGGCTACAATTTTGTTGTGGTGCTCAGTAAGATCCACTTTCAACAGCGTTTTTCAGAAATCACTTACTGAAGCTTAAATTGGGTAATTGCCACAGACCAGCCGCATCCAAATTGTAATTTTTTACAAGATGGACAAAATTTGTCACCAAATAAGTCATTTGGTTTAACCAAAATTTCGGTTTTACCGAATGACACTTTTGGTTATACCGAATGACAATATTTTCAAACAATGCTAACAGGCTGATATCTAGGTAGCTAGCTAGATTGCTAGCAAAAGGACAATCAAACATTTTATATTTAGTACAAGTTTTTAAAATATTAAAACATTTTCCATGTTTTATAGCGGTTGTACCGAATGATCAAGTGATATGAGCAAGTGAAAACATGAATTTTTTAAATAGTTAAGAGGGAGTTAGTGACTTTGCATCATGACCATGTGGTCCTTTGCAGGTGTCTGAATGATGTCACATCCTGTCACATGATATTGACCACATGACCTGATCCAAAATGGTCCCTTTATATTGGTTACTCCGAATGACATCAATGAAATTCATTTTTCTTTCTCATAACAAAGCAACGATTTCTACACATAATTTTAATACTATTTTTCACTATGTTGATATATGATGTTATAAAATCATGCCAGAATAAAAAATATATATATTTATTAAATGTTAAGATATTTTAATCATAAATGAAATGGCTGTATTGGACGGTTAAACCGAATGACCTTTTGACAGTTTAAAATACCTTTCTATAGCAAAATATAATTAAAACTTTTGGATTCATAATAATACTTTTTTTTCACCTGGGCTGGCCTGCTTGCTTACAACTAAAAGGCGGAGGTTTGCAGTATTAGAAAATAAATTACATTTCATGTCACATCAATGAGGATGTCTGACACTGGTCTAGATTTTGCTATTACATCACAGTCTATATCATAAGCCAAATGGGAAAGTTAATAATTAATTAAAAACAAACAGTAAAGTGTGTCAGTTAATAATTAGGCCTATATTGTTTGTCTGGCAAGTGGCAGTTTTTATATAACCAGGAATAGGCGTAGCAACATTGAGGACTGTAAAATCCTGATTTACACAGTCATTCTCTCCTCAGGTCTACAGCTACAGGACTGAAAAAAACTCCCTTTCTTTTGTGCTGACCTGAGGGGTTTTATTTGCCTGCAATGCAGTGCCCCTGAAAAAAGTTCCTACACTCAGATGACAAAATTGCACAAAGGAAAAAGGTAGTGGAAGCAAACAAACATGACTGCCACAATTGATATCAATAATATGTGTGAAAATACTCTGTCATTAAAATATGTACAGTCCTACACAGGAAGTACAAACAGCAAGTCGATATGAAGAGGTTAATAAAGAGAGAGAGAGAGAGAGAGCAGTGTGTTTGAGCTGAGTAAGCATATCAGTTATCTGTTATCTGACATGATTCCTATAAGACATCTAGCCGATATAGGCCATTTAACTAAAGTATGCTGTAGCAGTAACTGCATGCAATTAAATGCTGTGCCCTTTGAGATCACTAAAGGAAACCCAATTTAGCCGTGCCACTTCCAAGATGCTGCTTTTTAGTCTGTGTGCTTGCAACAAGCATCTAGAAAGCATATAACCACAGATATCTTTAAAGATGCCCTAGAATCAAAAACTGAATTTACCTTGGCATAGTTGAATAACAAGAGTTCAGTACATGGAAATGACATACAGTGAGTCTCAAACACCATTGTTTCCTCCTTCTTGTGTAAATCTCATTTGTTTAAAAGACCTCCGAAGAACAGGCGAATCTCAACATAACACCGACTGTTGCGTAACAGTCGGGATCATTAATATGTATGAGCCTGATATTTGCATATGCCTCCCCATGTTCAAGGCATTAGACAAGGGCAGCCAGTATTAACGTCTGGATCTGTGCACAGCTGAATCATCAGACTAGGTAAGCAAGCAAGAACAATAGCGAAAAATGGCAGATGGAGCAATAATAACTGACATGATCCATGATTACATGATATTTTTAGTGATATTTGTAAATTGTCTTTATAAATGTTTCATTAGCATGTTGCTAATGTACTGTTAAATGTGGTTAAAGTTACCATAGTTTCTTACTGTATTCACGGAGACAAGAGCCGTTGCTATTTTCATTTTTAAACACTTGCAGTCTGTATAATTCATAAACACAACTTCATTCTTTATAAATCTCTCCAACAGTGTGTAATGTTAGCTTTAGCCACGAAGCACAGCCTCAAACTCATTCAGAATCAAATGTAAACATCCAAATAAATACAATACTCACATGATCCGACGCATGCATGCAGTATGAATGACGAACATCTTGTAAAGATCCATTTGAGGGTTATATTAGCTGTGTGAACTTTATGCACTGTATTATAGTCGAGAGCTCGGGGGCAGGGAGTGCGAGATTTAAAGGGGCCGCAGCCTAAATCGGTGCATAATTAATGATGCCCCAAAATAGGCAGTTAAAAAAATTAATTTAAAAAAAATCTATGGGGTATTTTGAGCTGAAACTTCACAGACACATTAAGGGGACACCTTAGACTTATATTACATCTTGTAAAAACTGGTTCTAGGGCACCTTTAAAGGGGACCTATAAGTATAATATACGTCTCAGGGGTCCAAGAATGTGTCTTTGAAGTTTAAGCTCAAAATACAACCACAGATCATTTATTATACCATGTTGTAAATGCCCATTTTTGAGTGGAAGGAAAAACATACCGTTTTTATGCCTTTGTTCATCTTCGGAACACAAATTAAGATATTGTTGATGAAATCCAATAGCTCAGTGAGGCCTGCATTGCCAGCAATGTTACTGCACCTCTCAAGATCCATAAAAGCACTAAAAACATATTTGAAACAGTTCATGTGAGTTCAGTGGTACTATCTTAATATTATAAAGCGACGAGAATACTTTTTGTGTACCAAAATTTCAGCAGTTTAGCCCTTTGATAGGAGATCCGAATCATTAATTCGAAACAAAAGATTCATAAAGCTCAGAAGCTTCATGTAGAAGTGTTTTGAAATTGGCCCATATAGATAGTTGAAAATTTGTTATTTAGTTTTTTTGGTGCACAAAAAGTATTCTTATCGCTTTATAATATTAAGATAGAACCACTGAACTCACATGAACTGTTTCAAATATGTTTTTAGTACCTTTATGGATCTTGAGAGGTGCAGTAACATTGCTGGCAATGGAGGCCTCACTGAGCCATCGGATTTCATCAACAATATCTTAATTTGTATTCCAAAGATGAATGAAGATCTTAAGGGTGTGGAACGACATGAGGGTGAGTAATTAATGACAGAATTTTCATTTTTGGTGAACTAACCCTTTAAGTGTGTTAAAAATAATCAGGAAAGTGTACTCTCTTAAACTGGCCTTTTCATTATCAGCAAGTACCATGTTTTAAAAAATATACCTTTAAGACAAAGTACACTACAAGTGCATATTTAAAATATACTTGAAATTTCAGTCAGAGTGCTTCACAGTGAGGTAAAATGAGGATTAGTTAAAGGTGCCCAAGAATGCTTTTTCACAAGATGTAATATAAGTCTAAGGTGTCTCCTGAATGTGTCTGTGAAGTTTCAGCTCAAAATACCCCATAGATTTTTTTTTTTATAAATTTTTTTAACTGCCTATTTTGGGGCATCATTAACTATACACTGATTTTGGCAGCGCCGCCCCTTTAAATCACGTGCTCCCTGCCACACGAGCTCTCGACTATATTACAGCGCATTTACAAAGTTCACACAGCTAATATAACCCTCAAATGGATCTTTACAAGATGTTCGTCATGCATGCTGTATGCATGCTTCGAATTATGTTAGTAAAGTATTTATTTTGATGTTTACGTTTGATTCTGTATGAGTTTGAGGCTATATGCTCTGTGGCTAACGGCTAATGCTACACTGTTGGAGAGATTTATAAAGAATGAAGTTGTGTTTATGCATTATACAGACTGCACATGTTTAAAAATGAAAATAGCAACGGCTCTCTTGTCTCCGTGAATACAGTAAGAAACGATGGTAACTTTAACCACATTTAACAGTACATTAGCAACATGTTAACGAAACATTTAGAAAGACAATTTACAAACATCACTAAAAATATCATGTTATCATGGATCATGTCAGTTATTATTGCTCCATCTGCCATTTTTCGCTGTTGTTCTTGCTGGCTTACCTTGTCTGTGCACAGATCCAGACGTTAATACTGCCTTTCCTTGTCTAATGCCTTGAACATGGGCTGGCATATATGCAAATATTGGGGTCATACATATTAATGATCCCGACTGTTACGTAACAGTCGGTGTTATGTTGAGATCCGCGTGTTTTCCGGAAGTCTTTTAAACAAATGAGATTTATATAAGAAGGAGGAAGCAATGGGGTTTGAAACTCAATGTATGTCTTTTCCATGTACTGAACTCTTGTTATTCAACTATGCCAATATAAATTCAATATTTAATTCTAGGGCACCTTTAACTGAATTTGGTCTGAGACATATCTTTAATGTACAGTATCTTTACAGTATCATTTCATTTACAGTATCTTTTATCTATACATTTTTTTTGTGGTGACAGTCGGCCAGGTTTGTAAAAGTAATCAAAGGTCACACAGGTTCAGTGGTCTCCAGGCTGCAAAAAGCACAACAGTGTTTCTTTGTATCCCAAAGACAAAACTACAAAGGTGTTTTGTTTGGTTTTCATTGAAAACCCAAAGGTCTCTGCCACATGATAGGACATCCTACAACAACTCAGCTAAGCAACAGACACTTAAACATAACAAAAAGCCAAGATGAGTAACAAAAGACAAAGACTTTGAAATGACAGGGCTGCACGTATACAAGAGTTTAACCTGTGAGGTTATAGTATGTCAAATGCATAATGAAAATGATGGGGAATGATTTTATGTTTCACAGATGATCCGCAACCCTGTCTGAAATCAATAAGATGCTACCTTACCCAGAAACCTGATCATCTCAATAACCTTGTTGATTTTCCATCAGAAACTGATCGAAAAAATTCATATCAGCTGCATACAGTATATAATGCTTCAACATACAGTATACAATATCCTGTCTGTGAAATCTGAAATATCACCCAAAATATGTTAAACTTTTGAATGTTGAGTATTTATGCCATAAATACTTATGGTATAGCTATAGGAATTGTTGTGTAAAAGGTTTTAGATGAAGTATAGGCATGTCACACTGCCCAGAAATAAAGTATTTACATTTATGGACTAAGTGACGTGCAGTTCATGCAAGGTATACAGTTTATCGTTGTGCGTTTAATCAAATTAAATCAACAAAAGACCTTAGAGATACTAGCACTATGTATGCTGAACTGCAGGGACATAAAGAATGGAAAAATGAAACGGAAATTAATAATCAACCTCTCATTTTTTTGTGTAATAACAGACATGGAAAACTAACATACTGTAGGCTATGCGACAAAATAGCTGCATTATTGATATCAAGATGGGAATGTTAGGATACAAATGACTTCGTTTCTGTTCTTGAAGTGACCTGGAAATTCATCTGGCTACAAAAGAGTGAATGAAGAGCTATTTCAGTCCCAGTTATCTGCGTCTGCGCAGCACTGGAAGGAAGACACATGGCTGAAAATGTGCAGAGCCTCATAGGGAAACACTGGCTGTCTGTAATTCATTAATCATTTTTAACTGTCAAGTGTCTAACAGGCATCCCTGCATATTATGGCAAGCTCTTTTGACTTTTAATGATTCTCGGAATATGATATTTTGATATAGATATTACAATTCAATTTTCACTAATTAAAAAGGATCATTCTTGATGGAATTTTTACTAGTAACAAAAGTAATTTTTGATATCAGGAATTACATTTCCACTAGCACAAACACAAATTCTTGATATCATAAATTCTTACAAGTTTTTAAATGTTAACAGGGCGTCAAAACTATGGAAAGGTAATTGCAGATATCAAAAATTTGTTTCTTAATAGTTACAATTTCTAGTACACATATCAGCTGTGCTTCCACATCAACTTTTAAAAAGCTCTCCGCAAAAACGCATTCTGTGACGCATGCGTACATAGATTAAAATATACGCGTCTCGTGATGTTTTATGATGTTCATCCCCCACTTTCTGATTCAATAATGTGTTTTATATCGCTTCTGTACGGCTGTTTGTGATCCCATGACACTTTAACTGCTGCAAAAAAGGATAAATAAATCTGTGGGACATTTCCAGTGATGCGTTTTACCTCACCTGCGCTTTATTCACCATCTTTGGCGGTTGTTATTACCTACCTAGCACTGTCACACTCTTCACATCTCCTCTCTCCAGCATGTGAGAGTCTAAAACCCGATACCAGCCGTTTGGATAAACCGGCGGTAATTCTCCAGTTTTCCGTCGCCGCCTCACCTCGTTGGCAGCCTGGGCACGAGAGCGTCCGTCCTCCGCAATGTACCCCACCTCATCCACACCGCGGAGCAGCTCCAAAGGAGCGAATAACAGTCTGTACAACCAGCCCATCGCTAGAAGGAACACGCCCGCGAAGATGCAGGCTGCCGCCCGTGTAGGGGCTCCGGCCAGTCCGGTTCTCCGCCACAGTTCTGGGTATCCACCTCCGAAGAGCGTGTTTGATGGATCTTGGACGAGCATGACGAAAGTGGCGGTGAGACCGATCGCGGCCACCGCGGCCGCCTTGAACAGCAGTGATGCCCGTGAATTCTCCATGACACCTGCGATGTTACACACTGACAGTCAGTGCTCTCGATTATCCCTCCTTCCCATTTTAGTTTCTATGCAGACAGAAGGCGGTGGGTTTGTTTATGCATGCTTTTTTTCTAGGGGTCACACTCACACACAGCATGTGTCTGTATAGCGTTCAGGAGCGCCGTGGATACGTGAAGCGGCGCATGATTGACATCCAGAGACCACGCCCACATGCAGGTGAGATTTCAAAGTACTGCAAAAGTACTGTGCGACACTGTACTTTTACTTCATGAGCAAAGTGCATTGGCAGTTTTTTGTTTAGATGATCAGTTTATTAAAAACGAGGAAAGGTATGTGGAATATAGGCCTATAGCCTACTAACTGCAAAAATTTTAAATTTTTACATTACACATTTCATTTTCATTTTTAACTGTCATTTTATGGAACAGGGTAAAGAACACATCGTTCCCAGAATTCTTTTATTTACTTAAAGGGTTAGTTCACCCAAAAATGAAAATTCTGTCATTTATTACTCACCCTCATGCCGTTCCACACCCGTAAGACCTTTATTAATCTTCGGAACACAAATTAAGATATTTTAGTTGAAATCCGATAGCTCCGTGAGGCCTCCATAGGGAGCAATGGACACTTCCTCTCTCAAGATCCATAAAGGTACTAAAAAGATATTTAAATCGGTTCATGTGAGTACAGTGGTTCAATATTAATATTATAAAGCGACGAGAATATTTTTGGAGCGCCAAAAAAACAAAATAATGACTTATTTAGTGATGGCCGATTTCAAAACACTGCTTCATGAAGCATCAGAGCACAATGAATCAGTGTATCGAATCATGATTCAGATCGCGTGTCAAACTGCCAACGGCTGAAATCACGTGACTTTGGCGCTCCAAACAGCAGATTCGACACACTGATTCATCTGTGCTCCGATGCTTCCTGAAGCAGTGTTTTGAAATCGGCCATCACTAAATAAGTCGTTATTTTATTTTTTTGGCGCTCCAAAAATATTCTTGTCGCTTTATAATATTAATATTGAAGCACTGTACTCACATGAACCAATTTAAATATGTTTTTAGTACATTAATGGATCTTGAGAGAGGAAGCGTCATTGCTCCCTATTGAGGCCTCACGGAGCTATCGGATTTAAACTAAAATATCTTAATTTGTGTTCTGAAGATTACCGAAGGTCTTACGGGTGTGGAACGGCATGAGGGTGAGTAATAAATCACAGAATTAAAAAAAACAACAACAAAAAAAAAAAAACAGGCAAAGAACATGAAGCAGTGCACATGAGCACAATCACCCACTCATCTGTTTTAGTGTTTTGGCCTGTTTTTTTAATGATTTTTTTTTTTTTTATCTGTTTAATCATATACATCCATACATGCATAATAATCAAATAGATAACCTATATCTCTTACAAAAATATATAACATCAATTATAGTTTTAAACTACAGAGAGTCCTCTCAGCTTTACTGTTGTCCTTTATAGAAATGTAAGAATCCCAAAAAAATCTTTAAAAAATCTCAAGTGAATGGGTGGATTTACAATTCTTTCCCCTTTGACTTATGAGTCGAATACATTTATAGATGTGTTTAATCCATTTATCATTATATGATCAAATTAATCAAGAGTTTCATTTTTAGTAGTGTTTAGTAGTTTTGTACATTTTATTCTGCTGATCCTGTGCTTTCTGACTCATAGTAGCCAACAAGTCATGAAGGTCAATAACGCACCACATATATCCACAAACCCATGCATTTGTAACTCTTTTAGGGTTTACAGCTCCATTACCTACTTTGTTAAACAGTATCAGCTCAGATTTGCTGTCCTAAATGTTTTATATATATATATACACACATATATATATATATATATACACACACATAATACATATATACATCTATATAATACATAAAATGTAGTGTATTTAGTATATTAAATATATATATTCTTTCTTTGTTCCAGCTGCTCATGGCCTGTTTTCCAGTGATGTCCTGTCTGAATTCAGTAATAAAGGGTAAAGATAGTGCCAATGTTTGTTCTATCTAATGCTGTGATTGCACTGGTTGTTGAGGGTTACGTGACCATTCCCAAGGAACAGTCTCCACATTTACCAACAATATCTCTAGATAACTATATTAATGTATTAATGTTCCTGGAGTGCCACTGTCCCTCAGATTTCAGTTTCAACCGCAATTAAACACACTTGAACCAGCTAATCGAGGTCTTCAGGATTTCTAGAAACAAAGCCTTACAAACGAGGGTCAATTCAACGCTGGATTTGCACAAAAGATTAACATGACGGCACATGCTAATCGATGAGTTGAATCAACTACATAAATGTATCCACTAACCATTCAGAAACGTCTAGTTTTATTCTCAAAGTTTTAATTTGTTCCTGAGTCTCTCCATCAGTGTCGGACTCCGGTTTTTTAACAATGTAAGACTGAATCCCATTACTGAAAATTGTCATTTTGGCTGTGTGAAATTTGCCCGCTTTGTTGTTGTTGAGCAACCAAAGTGTGAGCTGTTAAAGCTCCGCCCTCTTCTGGAAAGGGAGCCGGGAGCAGCAGCTCATTTGCATTTAAAGGGACACACAAAAAGGTTGTTTTTGCTCACATGCAAATAGGGGAAAATTTGACAAACTATAATAAATGATCTGTGTGGTATTTTGAGCTGAAACTTCACAGAAATATTCTGGAGACACCAGAGACATCTTGTAAAAGTGGCATTTGTCATGATCATGAGTTGGAGTGCCCCATTTAGCTACCAGAGGGCACTCCAACATGGACTCTTAATTCACTGTTTTGGACTTCATTTCCCATACTCACCTCCTGGACTCTTTATCCCTTGTCATTGCACCCAGCTGTTTTGTGTTTGCTCATTAGTTCTGTCTATTTAGTCTCAGTTGTTTCTGTCCTTGTTTGTGGTTTGTTACATTTATGTTACGTTCACTTTTGTACCTCTGGCTTTCTGTTTTTTGTGGACTGTTTACGTGGAGTTTGACCCTTGCCTGTTTTTTGGATATACGACTTTGGATTACCCTACAATAAATGCTGCACTTGGATTTGTACATCTCGTCTGTGTGTCCGTGACAGCATTATAGCTCACCTTTAATGAATCGACAGCCAATCAGCTTCAACATGTTTGCTCTTAAACAATAATTCTATTTTTAGAGTTTACACTGAAAAAAAATGCTGTTTTATAAGAGAAGTCACAGACAATTGCGAGACTTTTATTTCTATGGTATCCTCAACCAGTGACTGACTTTAGCACAACTCTGAACGAGATTCAATGACGTCAAGGCTGTAATGTGATCCAAGTTAGCCGTTATGCATGTGATGTACTGGAACATTTCTAGAGTTAACTAAGAATCTTAGAAATTACATTAACTGATAAGAAAATAGTAAACTTTCTCTCAGCTAACTGGAGCACCAAACAGCATTCATTTGATGTCATGGCAAGTTAATAAAGAAAAACTGTTAGCTGGTTTTGATCATCATATATTTTGTTTATTGCATGAATCTTAGCATTATGTTAACTGCTAAATGATTTTGTAGTCAGGTTAGCAGTGCTTAGTTCTTGACAGTAGGGTAGCCGGCAAAGACGGTAGTCCAGTAGTAAACCATACGCGTTCTCAACATCTGCTTCACACTGTTGTTGTTCATATCGCCGTGTATGTCTAGGTACTTATGGCCATTGCCTGCAAACTCAGGCCAGGTTACAGGAACACTGGACTCACCTTTGTTAGGGTCACTGTGAGGGAGAAAGAAAGAGACAAACAGAGACACATTTTGGCTATCATAATGCACCACAATTAGCACTTGTCTAAAACTAAAACCATTAAACAATATTTTTGTTACTTGAAATAAAATAAAATATAAAAAACTTGTTTTATTTCAGCTCGTTGTCAAAGCAACATTTCTCATTTTAATTTAATTTCATCTACTAAACTAAATATTAAAAACCTGGTCCTGGATGGTGACTTTCTTATAGAGTTTATCTTCAAATGACCTCAAAACACATGCCTGGAAGTTTCTAGTATGCCTAGTTAGACCTTGATTACTTGGTTCAGATGTGTTTAATTGGGGTTGGAACTAAACTCTACAGGACAGTGGCCCTCCAGGGGCAGGTTTGGACAACCCTGAACTATACATAAATGAAAAAAACAACAACAACTAATTAATGCAAATGACTAAAACACACAACAAAATTTTTAGAGCCCCTAACAAATATGAGATGGGAGGAAAAATTATATTTCAATGCTTTTGCGTTCTCTCCCAAATGTTTTGCCTAACACCAAGGAACTTTACGTTCGCTTTTGAAGTTGAAGTTTCAAAACTTTTGAAGTTTTTTGCGGGAATGCAAATATTTTGCGGGTGAACAAAGATTCTCGGGGGAACAGTGTAAAAAGTTTTGTGAGAAAACACAAAAGTTCTGCGAGCGAATGCAAAGTTTTCAGGGTAAAGGAAATGTTCTATGGGCGATCGCAAAGTTTCTCGGGGGAACACAACAATTTTGCGAGAGCACGCAAAAGTTTGCGAAACAACGCAAAGTTTTGCATGTGAACGCAAATGTTTTAAAATATATTTTTTCCTCCCATCTCTTATATTTGCCACCACCGTGTCCCTTTAGGGGCTCAGTAAAATTACTAAAGAAATTAAAATAAAATGGAAAAAAAATTAACTCTAATATATTTATATTTACTATAAAAATGAAAAACTATAATAGTATTGCACAAACGGAATTGCACAACTAGATAGGTCTAGTACCATGGTACTCTTAGATTATATATATTAAATTATTATAGTTGCCTCTACACATTAAAGTGCAATAAGATATTTTAATATTGTTAGTATTTTTATGTTTATATACCCAGTTTGAGCAAAATTGGTCCAGTAGGCAATCATGTATCTGGAGGCGTCACGATGGCGAGGAAAGTAGCCCAAAGGAGTGGTCAATGGCTTCCCAAAAACATACTGCAGGTCATCAGCGTGATCGGCACCCATCCAGAGTGGGAAGATAGGCATGCGTGAGGGCTCGCTGAACAGGTAGGAGTATGTTCGTGCAGTTCTATTGGAGAAAAAGGTTGTTTTAAGGTTATCTACTATTCAGTTCACATTTAAGAGGTCAGTAAATAAGAAGATGAATTCAGCTTACTTGGCATGGTCAGTGTGGAGGTACAGGGCCGCTTGGGTTGGCACCAGGAAGATGTAGTCCGTCTCAATGTCCACAACTGTTTTCTTAACATCCTTATCACTAGGGTTACTACCCCAATTGACCGTGTACTCCTGATAAGTTGCGATACCAGCCTCTTGTCCTCTATCTTTAGACAGGGAAATCGCGAGAGCCCTAACATCCGCCCTGTTATAAATCAATAGCAGTTTTTTAAAATCATATTGTTGTTTGGACTATTAAAAGCCCCATGAAATGACTACACAGAAGCGGTTTATGCACAGGACACATCAGCTTGTCCCTTTGACCCTGTTTACACCTGGTATCAAGATGTATTTTGGTTGATCGGATCACAAGTGGATGACACTAAATACAGGTGTAAACAGGGTCTAAAATGTTTGGAGCTTGTCCACTCTCGACCACTTCGAAAATGCGGTAGTCGAAAATGCGTTAAGACAGGATTGCTTTCGTAGTGTAACCACTTATGTGGACGAATGCATTCAAACAGCCACAGAAGACCACCTACTCTCTGCCTACTGACCTAACCTGTAAACATTATGGGAAGCGCGTTAGCCAGACGAAATTTAAACTTTGTCAGCTGAAGAGTTAAGTTTAGTTTGAAGACGAAAACATACCAAGCATAATGTTCTTTCCTGATTTCTAAAACACACTCACCGCGTTCGGACGGTCTTGCGGCTATCAGAGCAGAAACTAAAGCAGATGTTTTTCCATCATCTCTGGACGCATTTATATGTAAATTGCATGAGCTTATTTTGTCCATTAGATTGAAAGATCTGAAAATACCGTTTACAAAAGAGATGGATTAAAACACCAGGTGTAAATGGGAATGTGTCTCCCTTGTCTACTTGTGATCCGATTGACCAAAATGCATCTTAATACCACGTGTAAACGGCCTTTGTTGAAATGCCAGTTACCTTTATCTTACATCACAGTTTTTCCAGAAAACAAAGATTGTAACTTTTAAATGTGTTTATTCCCCAAGCGGCACTCTTCCGTACTCTCTCTTGAATCCAACACGGAAGTGACTTAAACTGCAATTCATCAACTGGCCACAAGAGACAGGCTCCAAGAGGGTCTCAATCCCATAGACCCCCATGCTAAAATGCCCAACTTTACAGCAGAAAAAAATATGTTTACAGCCTGGTACAAAAAGTGGTTTTGGTATATATAGCTAATTTTGCCCTTCATGACAACTGTGAGGAACTTATCCATTTAAATTATATTAAGCCTTAAAGTTCTGAATAATTAAGGACACTTGAGTGACAGGTGGATTGCCGCTGCTGTCACTACTAGCCGTTTGTCTGCTTTCTGTTAGCCGTCACATCACCTCAGCTAATTCCACCCAAGTCCCGCCTCTTTGCCCATTTTTGGGCAATGCTGCTAAGATGGCGATGACCGGCTCCGCCCACTTTGGGCTTCCCAAATGCTGTTAAGAAACCTACGGGTGACGTCATGGACACAACGTCCACTGTTTTATACAGTCTATGATATTCCCATACAGATTATTTTTCAAATATATTTTACTGTTTAAAAGTTTGGAATTAGTAGTTTGAAAAAAAAAATTATAATAATTTAATGCATCGGCAAGGATGCATTAAATTGATCAAATATGTCAGTAAAGACATATATAATGTTACATAAGATTTCTATTTCAAATAAATGCTGTCCTTTTGAACTTTCTATTTTATCAATAAGTCACAAAAATAGCAGAAGCAGCAGCAGAACTGTTTTCAAATTTGATAATAATAAGAAATGTTTCTTAAGCAACAAATCAGCATGTTAGAATGCGTTCTGAAGGATCATGTGACACTTTGCCACCACAGGAATAAATTACATTTTAAAATGTATTAAGATAGAAAACAGTTATTTCAAATTGTAATAATATTTCACAATATTAGTGTTTAAGAATAAGAATACTTCTAAGAAACGTCTATTAAAAACATCTTACCTATCCAAACTTTTGAACAGTAATGAGTTTTTTTATTTCAAAATTGAGAAAAAAATGCCAAAAATATATTGCTAAAGTAGATGTTAAAATTTGTTTACTTACAGATGCATGTTTTTGTTACTTATATTTCCTCATATTTTTTTGTCTATTTCTTTATATATTTTTATTTTTATAGATCTACATAAATTAATATCATTAAAAAATACAAATTGCATTTTAAAATATATTTTCTAGCCCCTTAATGTACATTTTGTAATATATTTTAGAAATTTTACCATGAAGGTTTTAATTTTTTTTTTTTTTTTTTGAAAAATATATTCCTTAAGCTGCACTTTTTACAGATATTAGGGCATATGTTTGAAATATATTGTGGCCAGAAAAAAAACAATTGCAGTATAAGTCTGCTAAAGCTTACTTTTGCCAACTTTTAACTTTACATATCGATGGCCTCGAAGATAACAGACATAAAAGCCACAAAACTCTGCTTCTGAATTCATGGGGTCTTTAAAAATTCTCAAAATGATTCCAGATGACTCTTTGATGTAGCACACTTACACAGGAGTGGATGCCAGAGCATTGTTGATAGAGGGGACGTCAAGGGTGGCAAAGATGTGGCCGTCCATGTCATTGACTCCAGCGATGTAGTCAATGTCAGCAGCATTAACGAAAAGTCTTTCAGGCTCGTCAGGGAGGAAGTCCCCATCGATGACGGGGGAAAGAGCCAGTTTGTGCACAATGGGATCTGGAAAAGATTGTCACATTTGATCTTTTGACTTTGTGTTGCATTTACTGTGGTTTTAAGCAGCAGTTTAACCATTTTAAAGGGAAAGTTCACCATAAAAATCATTCACTCACCATTATGTCTTTCCAAACCTGCATGACTTTTACACATTGACTTGTTCACTGAACATTTTGGTATTCCCATTCTTTGTAATTATATAGAAAAGAATGTTTGGAACTGTACAAGAGTGAGTAAATGATGACTGAATTTTAATTTTGGTATAACTATTGCTATAAAAAGCATGTAAAAGGCTAAAACTGCACAAGCAGCTATTTTCTTACCACTAGGAGATGTAACGAAATTCACATTCCCAGCAAGAGTTACAGTCTTTGGATCTGTCCTCTTCAGACAAGCCACCATACCGCTATCAGTGGGACATCCTACCTTCTTTGCGATCTAAAGGTGCATAAAAAATAATAGTTTATTATATAATTTTGAAGAAATTATTGTAACTATAGAAATAAAGCAAGTTGTGATATTAATTATTAACTGACCAAAATCAATGAAATGCCAGTCTGTATGTGAAACAGACCAGGTGACTTCACAAAGTAAACACTAGCAAGTGTACAGTAAAGAGTTATGCAAAAGTTTGGGAATGAGAGTAAATAACACCCCCCTAGTCTTTTGGGATCATTGTAAATCACATGCTAGTGCTGTACACAATGTACTAGGTCTGTTTTATAATGAGTATTCAGCAATGTGGGACATTCATGAAGATCAAGCGCACCTCCTCAGCAGATTTTCGTGGATTTCTGTTGACGGCCCAGGGACAGAGAGCAACACCACTCTGTGAGATAGCTCTGCGGATCAGGCCCTTGTTTTTAGGGGAAAGAATCTGTGCAGGATGGGAAACACAACACACCTTAGAACATTCAACCTATGTTACCGAGGACCTCTAATGGTTTCCATACGAATAACCCAAGCCCTCACACAACCCTGTTGCCATTAGATTTAAAGTGAAAACAATTATTTAGCCAATTTATGAGCCTTTCAAATAACAAGGCCTACTTCAACAGTTTGCATTATTGGGAAGAAATTTTCAAAAATGGCCTCGTCCTAGCAAATATAGCCAGACCAGCACATGCCCACCCATTCATTAAAATGTAATAGATAAGCATGCAGCACCTGGAAGTTTACGCTGGCTCCACCTGCTGACTCGCCAAAGATAGTGATGCTGTTTGGATTGCCACCAAAAGACCTGATGTTCCTGTATACCCAAGAGATAGCGGCATGCTGATCCCACAGGCCATAGTTTCCTATCGACCATGACATGTTTAGATCATCATTTAAATACTTCAATCAATTAATCAATCCATACATATACAATCTATACAGTGGAGTCAAGTCAACAAGTCTGTACAGAGCATAAGTGATAGGAAAAATGAGTTGTGAGGAAAAATTATATGCCAATGCTTTTGCATTCTCTTGCAAAACTTGTGTTCCCTAGAAACTTTGCTTTCATTCGCGAAACTTTTGCATTCCCCTGAGAAACTTTTTTGAGGGAACGTTTGCGAGAGATAGCAAAAGTTTTGCAAAGCCCCTGAAGGTATTGAAAAAATATGAGGAAAAATTATATATTAATGCTTTTGCGTTCTCACGCAAATCTTTTTTGGTCCCCCGAGAAAAACTTCTTTGTGAGCGAACGCAAAGTTTCTTGGTGGAACACAAACCTTTTGAGAAGGAATGGAGCCCATAAAGGGATATGGCGGTGGAAAAATCTCTTGCAAAAGATTTGTGTTCCATCGAGAAATTTTGTGTTCGCTCACAAAACCTTTGCATGCCCTAGCAAAACTTATGTGTTCCCCCCAAAAACTCTGAATTCACTCACAAGTTTTGTGAGCAAACGCAAACGCTAACAGTTTGAATTTAGGCTTTTATTCACATAAACATTCAACTCGCATCAGTTGTGGTAAACTGAAGCTCAAACGTGTTCGCTTTATGTGCGAGAACCAATGAGGTTCATTCTCGTGAGTTACGCGCACTTTGAGCTTCCAAGAACAAGCCGGTTCGTTGATCTTTTGTTTATGTTCGCTGATTAATGTTTATATGTGAATAAAAGCCTAAACTAAATCTGTTCATCATATAAAGCGATCGAGTCTCTTCAGAAAATTTGGACTAAACCCCTCAATTCATAAAGATTAGTTTTACGATCTCTTTATGAACTTTCTGAAGCGTCAAAGTGGTAGTCGAGTGTATGGAGGGACAGAAAGCTCTCACATTTCATTAAGATCTTCATGTGTTCAGAAGATTAAGTAAAGTCTAAGGGGTTTGGACAACATGAGGGTGAGTAATTAATGACACTTGAATATACGAATATACGAATAGAATTTTTATATTTTTTTTCCCCCTTATGTAATCTGTTCCCTTTGGGTTGCGTTTTTTCCTCCTACTGTGATGTATCATATTAAAATATGACTTGTATTTAATGAAATTTACCAGGTGCGTCAGCATCTCCGCTACTGAGGAATCCGAGGGCTCCGACACGGTAGTTGAACGTCACCACGATAACATTTCCTCTGTCTGCAATCTCCTGTCCGTCGTACAGGTAGTTGTCCAAGAAGTTTGCGCCCTGACCACCACCCATCAGGAAGCCACCACCATAGATGAACACCATAACAGGCAAATTGGTAGACACTGCAAAAAGGAGGTTTCAAGCCAGACAGGATAAATTGATAGATTTGACTATATATTTCTTAAAGGGCCAGTTCATCAAAAAGGAAAATTCTGTCAAATCAACATTGGACCACACTGACTTTCCTTGTATGGACAAAAATGTAAATGGTGACAACATTTTCTTTTCTCTCTTTTTTGGGTAAATGATCCCTTTAATATACTCATTTTTATTGTGAATTAGAACAGGCTTGCATTACCAGAACTTCCCTGAGGGACCCAGATGTTCAGGTAGAGACAGTCCTCACTGCCCAAGACATCATTACCAAGAATATTGAGCTGCATACACCTCGGACCATAGTCATTGGCTTTCAGAACACCTGTGCAGGTAGAGTCATCAAGAGTACGCTGTCAGTGCACTCACTTATTTTAGACCCTAGCTAGGCCTAATAATCAGTTATACATACGCACCATCCCAGCCTGGGTGAGCAACCGGCTTCGCCAATCTGCCAGGTGGAGCAGCAAAAGGAATTCCCAGGAACACGTCCACCCAGCGGAAGAGGCCTACACTATTACTCTTTCCCTGTACCATCCCTCCCTCGGTGGACACAGCTCCCAACTGCAACATGTTCACAATTACATTTGGGTAGAAACTGCAGCATAGCATAGTATTTGAAGCATTTTAGCCTCTTCCTGCCACATTGCATGTAATTCTTTTTGCAGGAAAACCATAAAATACAAAATACTTTTCTGCAGTATCAGGTTTTGAACTTTACTTAAATAACCAAGTTAAAATAATTATAATAGAAAGAAAATCATATTTCTATTAATGATATTGCATCACATATTATTATGCTGAAGAATTATGTTCATTACTTAACATTATTATGATTAACACTTCATTATGTTTATGTACGTTAGTTTAACGTTATAACGTAAGTTATCATATAGCTAAAGAAGACATAATCGTCTATTAATTAATATCTATTTCAGCTTTAATATGTTGCCCCTAAAGGGACATGGTAATGGGGGGGAAAAAATGAGATGGATGGAAAAATTATATTTCAGTGCTTTTGTATTCTCTCTCAGAAAATTACAAGTTTTGTAAGTGAACGCAAAAGTTTTGCAAGCAAAAAGTTCCTCAGATGAACCCAGAAGCATTGAACAAAAAATATTTTTTCCCCATTATCACATCCCCTTTGGGGCTACGTACTAAAGTTAAAATAGATAGAACTTTAATTAATAGACTTGATTATTTCTTCTTTATTAATACAATACTTCATAATAACTTCATTATTAAACTAAACTAATACATAAACATAATAAACTGTTAAGTATGTAATATAATAATGCAATAAAAATAAAATAGATATTAAATATAGGAAATAAATCTACATCACAAACAAAAAACATTATCTAAAGGCAGAATGAATTGGAAAAAAAATATTTAAAAAAAACCTGCCTGGTCAAATGGCAGCCTCCATTTTTTGGCAGCTTTTTTTTTTTTTTTTTTTTTACCATTTTCAAAGTTAAAATATGCAAAATACTTTTCAGTGACATATTTTACACCGATTCAAATTTTAATGTCTGCATAGGATAAAAAGTCAGATTTTTCATAATTTTAATTGGGATGGATATGAAATCTTTAAATCCCAAGTCTTGTATAATTGACTGTAAACCTGATAAATACAAAACCTTTCATTGAATTCAAATCATAACTTACAGAAGCTGCATTTGCTGTCCCCAGGATGAAGGCAACAGAGACGAAAACTCCCAGCACTGCCATCATCATCAGATAGTGGCTACAAGTGTGGCATGAAGGGAGTTCTGTCCGCTTTTATAAACAGGACAAATCATATCTCTTTTTCAAGGTGTGCCAAAGCCATATCTTACCCCAAAAGTACACAGTCCCTGTATAGTAACTGGACAACATGTGTGCAGTTGTGTTAAACTCTCATGGAAAATTTGTGTGGTGTTCATTAGAGCTTTGTGTAATCTTAACCACAAAAACATTTTTTTCCATTAAAAACATTTGAGCCACCTTTCAGAATGATGCAACAAGGACTTTTGTCAACCAAAGCAATAAACAAATCAATTTACCATCTGCTGAAATTTATACAACAGGGCTAGTTGTCACATATATTTTCTCTATTGACCATTTCTCAGGGTTGATTTATTTTTGAAACTCATTTTCCGTATAAACACATCATATTTAATATAATCTTTTTCATGGCTTTTTTGCCACAACAGATGTATCTTAAAGAAAAAGTTACAGCAGCTAAAGGAAAACTAATGTTAAAAAGTCAAGGGCCTAAATAAAGGCCCTTAAATAAAACAATAACTCATCAACATTTAACCTCTGTTATATTTTATTAAGAACTGATGTAGATGAATGAGAGAAATAAAGTCAATCTGGTTAGTAATAAGTGAAGCTGGTAATGCAGTTTGTGGAGTTGTTTAATCAAATCTAGAAAGATTTAATATCTTCTTTTAACTACAGCTGATTTAATCTTTTTTCTGTTCTTGTTGTTTCTCTTTCCTTCAGTGATTCTGCTTGTTAACAGCAGGTGTTCATCAGTGTCTGAAGTCACTCATTTGTTTTCATACACTCTGTCAAGTGGACTATATTAGTAAACTAATGTAGAGAATAGTGAATAAGGGTATAATAATACCCTTATAATAAAATTTATACATATATATATATATATATATATATATATATATATATATATATATATATATATAAATATTTATAATAATTTGGAACACAGCCTTGGAGTGTCGACTCTGAGCGCTGTTAATTCACAGTATACTGCAGTAGGCTACTTTCTTGAAAAAATGAAAAATATTACCCAGAATGCATTGTTTTCAATGGTATATTACTGTTTTAATAAAAACCAATGTGTTACTGTCAAAATTTGGCCGTGTTTTTACATTTTACAGTGTATGCATAGAAGTATCCAAATATACAACTAACAATTGTGTGACTTTATTTTGATACAGTTAGTGAACTTTTAGTTAGTCGTAATATCTCTTATAACTGTATGTCAGATTCTTTTTTTTTTTTAAAGAATTTGCTCAGTCAGTTAATTTGACAAAACCATTTATTATCCAAATGAAATAAACATGTCAAACTAATTTCTATCAGTGTACAAAGTAGTTTTTTACATTAACATTTACACATCAAATCATTTACAAGTGCCAAAGAATAAACTAATTACATGTAATCTGCAATCTCAGTTTCCATTTCATTCTCGCTCCCATCAGAAGGCTTGTAATCTTCATCATCATCATCGTCATCTTCATCTCCCTCCTCTCCGCTGTCAACAGTTTTAGGTCTAGTTCTAACAGGCTTTTGGGTGGATGAAGCTACAACAAAAATAAAGCCATTTCTATTTAATAAATATTATTTTGCTATTATTATAATTAATAATTAACAATGCATTGTTTTTTGTGTTGTACCTGGGCAGCTAGCTCGGACATATTGCTGGATCATTCCAGAAATTATATTCCTGAGCTCGTCTGCCGTGTGGGGCACACACCATCCATCTCTCTCATCACACACTTCCTCTTTTCCATCATTCTTATGGATGATATTCTTTATTCTTAAAAGAAGAAAAAAAAGTGTCAGGAGGAGTTGGATGGGTCTTGGATGAACGATTGAAAAGAATGACATTAAAGCTTCAACCTGATCTCATGGGAAAACATAACTATGTTACAAGGTGGTGATTTTGTGTCAGTGTTCTTTTAGTATCATTGAGATACTATTATGTTTATATATAGCATATTATATATTTATATAATATTATATATTTATAAATTATATATTCATCCAAAAATGTGTTTTTGTCTTACCCTGTTTCACAATGGTAAGCCCATTATAAGTGTTTATATAACAGACCTGTCGAAATGGATTTCACGGGAAATTGCGTACATAATTCACTCGTCCACCATCTCGTAATATCGGTAAATAGAGAAAAGTTGCTCTAGCTACTTTGATGCGTGTATGATGCTGGAGTGTCACAAAAAGCGAGAAAGGTTGACATGGAGCAGCTAAGGGCAAGTTTACACGACAACAATGTAAACATAGGAGTCTACTGGCAAAAAGAGAACGTGACAGAGATCGTAATAAAACAAGAATCAACATTAGCTTGGCTTTTCAGAGATGGCGAGAACGGAGGGATCTGAAATGTTGTAAAAGCGAAGCGGAGATGGTGTTTTTATTACTCTACGGATAAATTGTCATATGTTGCTCTCTAACAGAGTTCATTGCAAAACATTATTTATTGTGAAGGGTCACTTTCATCCGCACAGTCACACAGAGCCGAAGCACAACCAAAACAATGTTCTTCTGCAAAATGCTTGCAGTTTTGTCTTTCAACTGCTAGTGGGCTGAATGTTACATAGTGTATCTTTAATATTAGTTTTTTTAAAAATGTCTTTATAGTTTTTATTAATTATTATTTCCATTTCAGTTTTAGTTATTTTAGTACATCAACTTAACCTAAATGAAAACATATTGCTAAAATAAGTTTTACATTTTAATTTATTTCAGTTAAAAATTTCAAGTGATAAAGTTTTTAATGGGTTTAGTTTTAATTAACAATAATAACCCTGTTTCATATGAATTTGTAAGATGCAAATCGTATAAAAACTTCTGATTATTAGAAAAAAGTAAACATGAAGGTTCACCGCTAAACATACCATCACTGGGGCGTTAGCAGATCAAACGAAAACGAATTTCCAAATGAGACTGTACGAATTAACCACCAATTCGCAAAAACATAACATAGTTACGAATTGCAATGAGATTGTGTTGAAAGTTCTTACTTTTCTACATCCAGATCACACAGCTGGTAGAACATCTGCTGGTATGGAGGAAGCATTCCATCCCGAAAGATGTAGACAGAGTCCTTGAGAGAAAATTCCACAAAACTGGTTTAAAACCCTTTCTCAACATAAGTTGCTGGTCAAGGCGAAATCCACTGTGATATAACACTTAAATGAAAAATTAAATAACTGAAAATACCTTTACTTAGCAGTGGCAGGTTTGGGTCCTGAAGATGAAGAACTCTCTTGGGTGATGTCAGTCACGCTAGCAGGTTGAGGAACTAAATATATAAATTATATTTTAAAACATATTCAAATAGAAAATTTATTTTAAATTGTAAAATTATTTCACAATTTTTTAATAATGTTTTACTGTATTTTTGATCAAATAAATGCAGCCTTGGTGAGCTTAAGAGATTTATTTAAAAAACATTATAAACATTTTAGAAGACAATCTCTGTAAGTTTTAGAACCCAAAACTTATTGCATTCTAAAGGTCAGAGAGGGGGTGGAAAATGGTTGTGAAAAACTAAATAATTATTCAATGAACACCTTAAGGGAACATTGTGTGCCAGAACATGTGCGTCAGTGTTGTTGCACCTGCCCTGTTGATAGTGGTTGGCCGGCTGTAATGATAAGCGCTCCTTTTGGATTTCACTGGCATGTCATTGACACTAAATCCTGAAATTCAGAAAATCACAGGAATTATGTGTGTATTGTCATTTATACTCGCATATGGTGTCAAAAAAAAAAAAAAAAAAAAAAACTGAGAAGGAATAACTCATATTTGGGATGGTTATGAATGTGTTTTAGTTGATCACTCACCATGTTTCATTCTGTAGCGAATCCTGAAGTCTAGAACCTGGTAGATTTTTGCTTCAGGTGTTTTTCGAGGATCATATCCAAACCTGACCCACAAACTCCTCCATGGTCCTGTTAACTACACACCAGTGGCGAGGCCAGAAATCTTCAAGTGGGTGGACCTTGGTGAAATAGGGTGGACCTCTGTTTTTTGTCATATATATAGCTTGTTGTTTATTTACTCACTTCATTTTATTATCACGGGAAATTATGTGGATGATATGTAAATCAGTGTCCATCATTTTGCGAGCAATAAAGAAAAATGCAATATTGAAAATATTTCCATTTTAAACCATGAAGATGAGCCAGGATATCACACAACCAATGTGCAAACTTGAGAGTCTCAAACTCCAGTCAATTATTCACTACAGAAACAAAGTATAAACTGACTGAGTTTTTGGCATCCGACGCTGCAATAACGGCGCATATTCTCTTAGAGATGAGAGATGAATCTAATTTATTTTCTTAATATTTCTCTTGTGGCCCATAGTGAGAAAAAAAAGTATTTTTCGTTAATTTGAGAAGTATTTCATGTTAAACAAGTTGTTCTTTAAATGAGGAGCTATCTAACTAATATTTTATTGTCCTCGCAGCACGTCTGTCATGCGGTGATGCGATATTATCGCGGGGCAAATGAATTGCAATATTAATTTAATAATAAAAGTAGCATGATAATAAGAAAAATAATTTAATAGCCCTGCATGCCCATCCACTATATGCCACTGTGAAGGAATAAACAGCAATCGGACACGGCATCAAATCAATTAACTTTTTTATCCAAATCCACGCACAGACCGTTCAGTGTTTAGTAGTGCAATGTCCGAGTCTCTCTTGTAGCAAGAAACATTTACTAGACCGTGGACTAGCTTTGACTCCCTGAACAGTGTCCGCGCAGCCGAATTTTTATGACCATGGACGGTGCACGTGTGCGTGCATCCGAACGCGTCTTTCCGAGCTCATGGGCAAAGTTGAAAGGCCCGCGCGCTCATGAGCAAAGGAGTATCTTAGAAAGATTTGCGCGCTCAACTGTGAGCGAGACGGAGGGGAACGTGGGAAAAGTATACCTGGGCCTTTACCGCTCCAAATCAGAGGACTGGAGCTGACGGATCATATCGGGAAACACATGGGGGGCATTTGCTTGTTTGGAGAGTTACTGTCATATTGGTGTGGGGGAAGGACACAATACTGAACCAAAGCTCGATTTAATTTCATTGTCATTAGCCTACTTCATTTTTTTAAATTGTTTACACATAGGTGACTACATAGAATAAATTGTTACTGTAGAATAAATAGGCTAATCACAGTAAAAATTAAAACAAACCGGCACACATAGGCTATTATAAGCGCGACTCATGGACGGTGACGCACGCTGCATAGAAACAGCTGCTGCCGCGACTCTGGAAAGCTGAGTTTACCGGCGCGATATAAAAACATATCATGTTATATGTACTTTTAATAATACATTTTTCAAATCATATATAGGCCTTCGCAACAGATATGACTATTTCCAGACCAAAGTAGTGTCTGGAAATAAAATGAAATATTCTGGCACCTTTGATTGGGTGGGCCAGCCATCAATCTGGGTGGGCCAGTGCCGCCCTGGCCCTTCTGTAGCCTCGCCACTGCTACACACTCTAAAAAAAATGGTTCTTCAGCGGTTCTTTGGGGTGGTTAAGGTGCTATATAGCACCGCTACCTTATAAAGAACCTGTAAAGCACCTGTATGGTTCTTCAGCGGTTCCTTGCTGTGGTTAAGGTGCTATATAGCACCACTGCCATAAAAAGAACCCGTTAAGCCTCTGTATAGTTCTTTAAAGGTTCTCTAACTCTCTTATTCTCTTAGTTTAGGTGGGGAAAGGATTAAAAACAACATTAAATTACAGTGTATTTTCTAAACAACCTGGTTCTCAACCTTTTTGTCCCCAAGCCCTTCTACACTGTAAAAGTGAATATGGGTGTAAGTTGGATTGCTGTAACTATTTGAGTCTAATTACTAATTCTTTCTGCGAATTGCTCCCAATATTGTACACTCAACTACTCAAATATCTCACTTTCAGCCAAAGGATAATTTCTCTTTAAGGACCCCGTGACAGACGTTTTTTTTTTCTGACGTCATGACTCACGAGCCTTTCTCGAGTTTTCTGCTCGGCCGCCATTTTCTTTCCCCTGGACTCGGATGAATTAAGGTAGGTTGGAAATGTTTTAATTAATATGCTCGATAATGCAAAGGTTGAACATGTGTTTTAGCTGTTTATGAGTTAATTAACGTTGTTTGTGAACATGAATATTAACGAAATCGTATCTAACCGAATTTTTGAAATTGCGCGGCCTGCAGTATAACGTTACTGCAGGCCGCGCAAATTCAAAAATTCGGTTAACGTTAGTTACGATTTCAACTTTTCTATTCTATACAAGATGTTGAATTTACTCGTTTTATTCTAATGAAATGTATTCAGTTTGGACCATGTAAGTATGTCTCTAAATAATGTTTTTAAGAAACGTCTCTACCGTGTATGTAGCGTGTACTATTTGAAATGCTGCGGGCAGGAAGTACGTGGGGAGCGGGAGAGACGCTCGAGTCGAGGCTGAGGGGATCCTCGCATTACAATTATTGAGTTTAGGTTTTTAAAGTAATGTTTGTCAATTCTTTTATTTGTCTTTTTCACGTTAGTTCTGATTTATTCATCTATTTGTTAGACCAAAATGACGAAGAAAGTCTGTGAGTAAAGACATACTTAAGGCTTACTTCATTTGACTAGCGCGAGGTGTTTTTTATCCTGTTTTTTTAGTAAAATGAAATGGTTGCGTATTTACACAACTAATTAATTATTTGCACTGTCTGCAGCAAACTGTTTTTTTTTTTTCATTTATAAACACTGATTCCCCTCCCCCCTTTTAGGATCTAACGTAAAGCTCTTCAATGTTTGACGACTAAGGACACATTGCAATAACTTTACATGGTAAGTAATTTCTATAAAAACGGCTATAATTGTTAATAGATAATATGAATTACCAATGTTGGACATGTTTGAATAAAATCCATCTAATGCTGTCTATTGACTTGAATGTTATCCTCATAAACAAACTTTAGACTAAGAATTATCCAACTCCCTCTTATGCCATCTCAAATGCATGTGACTTTTTTTTCTTGTTGTTTTGTATTAATTTTTTATTTTTATTATTTTTTTATTCTCACAGTGACATTAGCCATTGACATTACATTAATCACAGAAGATCACAGTTCCAGCTAAAAATCTTTACTGTTCTACTGAAGAAATAAAAAAAAAAAAGTCAACTTGGATGGCCTGATGGTAAGTAAATTAACAGCTAGCTTTCATTTTTCGGTGAAATATCCCTTTAATTAAGAATGATTAAATATATTGGGGTGTAAAGCTAATTTATTAATTGATGCATGTTTTATTTTCAGACTTATAATTATGTATTATAAATTCATAATTTTAAATGAAACCAATGACTGATTCAGATGCATTTCTTAATTCTTAATCTGTAGTATTTTAGCACTGACGAAGGCCTGTGTGCTGAAACGCATTGGAAAAATAATCGTTTTTTTTTTAGCTCCTTTTTTATGTTTTTATTTTTTTATTTTTTTGGACCCCTCAACGCCACATGTGTTGCTGGTATTGTCCATAAATATATTAATTGCAAATTTGGCCAGTCATTAATACGAATTATTTTTATATTTTCTTGTCCTTTGCTATTGCATATCTGCAAAAATTTGATTCCCTATTACAGATTATTGTGCTTTTTTTTTTAAATAAGAAAAATAATCACAATTGCTTTATCACAGACTGAAAACATTCACCTGAGAAGTGTGTCCTGAAAGCCCTTATCTTTTTCCTGAGAGAAAGTCCTGAAGACCTCATCAAGGAGTACTTTCTGAGTTGAATGTAAGAATATTCTATTTTGGTTTATTTTCAGAAAAATAAGTCTAAATTTGTGTATTTTGTAGTTATGCTAGCAAAAGGTGACCGAATATTTTTTTTTTTATGTTCACTATTTTAGGATAACCAGACAGATGATTGAGGAGCAGCTCACCATGGCGATGTTCATTATTTGGAAGGAGGGGGAGAACTTCATGAACCATCTGCTGACATTGAGGGAGTTAAAGTTTTGAATCAACTTACTTCAGTTACATCAGCTTGTGCCCTGCTTCTAGGTATGATATACATCATCAACCTGGCTTGTCCGAAACCCCTTTGATTTACTTTGTATCTGTATGTTAGACCTGCACAATTTATCGTAAAAAGATCGCAATCTCAATTCAAACACCCATCCTACTTTATTAATGAAAATGATTCGCCTGTGTCTATTAAACCTTTGACAAAAATCCTACCGGAACATTCGGTGTTCATGCTGCCACTGATCCAGAGACAGCAGTTTTGAACCACACTGTAGTTATTCAAGGATTTGGTTATTTGATTTTTTTTACAAATATTAAAATTATCACAGAAGTATTAAGATAAAAGTTTACAGTTAGGATATAATCACTGGACATTAGATAGTGATCAAAATAGAGCAAATCGAAACTAACTTGGTGCTTCAAATAACTGTTGTATATAAATTACCTTGTTAAGCCACTAGGTGACGTTGTCATTGAATCATTCATTCAATAGATTCGTTAAGGTTAAACCCTGATTCATCCAGTAGTGAAACAAGTATTTATTAATGAGCTATTAATATATTCAAAACCATTTTTTTTTAAATAATTCATTCAAATTAAACATTTTCCAGCAGAGTCCAGAGTCCAGCAATTAATATTTTGCTAGAACTGGTAAATTAAATGTTATTTTTAGTTGTCTATTTAGAATCGTGGGAGAATTGCGATCTCTATTTGCAACCAAAAAATCATGATTCTCATTTCATCCAGAATCCTGCAGCTCTAGTGTATGTCTCGTACAAATGTGTAGTTGTATGAATATCCAGTTGTGTTGTTTGAGAATTGCTTTGATTTGTGCAAGGGTAATCACCTTTAAAGGATTAGTTTACCCAAAAATGAAAATTCTGTCATTAATTACTCACCCTCATCATTGGAGGGACAGAAACCTCTCAGACTTCATCAAAAAGATCTTAATTTGTTTTGAGTTCAGAAAAAGCATACGCATAAAATACGAAGTATACTTTGGGCTTTACACACAGTAATGAATGTTTAAAAAACAAAACAAAAAAAGTATTGGGTAAAAGCATCCCCCATGTTATGTTAATCTAATGATGTTATTTTGTTTAAAGGCCCACAGTTGGAAGCAGCTATTCTCCTCTTGCCTGCACTGTTCAAGGTGGACCTGGGGTTGCTGTTTGACATTGAGGTGAGCCATGAACAGTTGACTACAGTGTGTAAAGCACAATCTAATCAAAGCACGACGCTTATTGCACATTTTGCTATACAAATGATAATACACAAACTATTCTCTCAATGTGAAGAGAAAATTACATTCATTTTCAGTTAATGGCCAAAAGTATTTGAGCAGTTGTATATGACAGTAGTTGAAATTAATTTAGCTTATAAGGTTTGCCTTTCAAATAAATATGTGAAGATGGTTAATGCTATTATCCCCTCTTCTCCAGGGCCATGCTCAGACCAGCACTCCTGTCATCCCAACACCTAAGATAGTGCCTAAAGCCTGCGGGAGGATCATCTCATGCAGTATGACCACATTTTGTTCATGTTGGATGTCCAGTTAATCACAGAGTAGAGTGCCATCTTGATGGCACTGGGCCTCCTCCTATGTGTATATTTTGCATTTGGAATCGAATCCAATCCAGTATCCTAAAGGACTGAAAGACACTGACCTTTTTGAAGTGTGTTGTTTTTAAATTGAAGGATGCAGTCGGACTTCCTGTCACTGTAAAATAAACTCAATCTGTGAGTAGACTTTCGGAGTCAATATTCTCTCTTGCTCCCTTTCTTACGGTTTTAGTTCCAGTTTCTATATTGTTTTTGAAATCATGAAGGACTTACAAAAATGTTAGTGCGCTGTTGACAGTGAAAGAAACTGCAGGACTTCAGAGCATTACTCAGTATGTAAAAACAGGAGTATTGTCTTCAAAAATGTACATATTTCAAGCTTGTTCCATTATTATACATTTGTATGTGTATAAAAGGGTAGTATAATGTGATGTGGTACATGTATATTCCCTGACTTGTCAGCACTGAGTTTATTTGCTGCTGAAAGAAATAAATTAAAAGGTTTTGAAAGTGTAATGTATTTTGTTTCTCAGTAAGCATTTAGTATATGATTTTGAATCTTTAAAGTCATGATTTGGTAAGAAATTATTAATTATCATTCATAAAAGTGTCATTTAGAAGCATATTGACTCATCTACAGTAGTACCTGGCATGATAATGGGCCCTGCTAGCTCAAAAAACAATATATGGCACCTCTAATTTGACAAATGTGCTAGAAAACTTTAAAAATAGGTGCTATATAGCACCAGAAAAGGTTCCCCTATCATAACGAGCCAAAGAACCATTGCTGGTGCTATATGGCACCTCTTATGGTTCTACATAGCACCATACGACAAAGGTGCCATATAGCACCTTTAAAGATAGGTGCTATATAGCACCAAAAAGGTTCCCCTATGATTACGAGCCAAAGAACCACTTTTGGTGCTATTTATCACCATTTTTGTTTAGAGTGCACATAAAACTGAGAGATAAACTGTATAGTGGGGCCCACATTGAAAATCTGGGAATAAAAATGCAAATTTTTTTTGGGATTTTTAAAAACTATTTTTCACTAATTCTTAGTCACTAATCCAAAAAACAAACAAACAAAAAAACAAAACAAAAAATTGACTATTTGATCTCAAATCAAACCAGGGGTCATTATTTTTTGCACAAACTTGCACAAATTTTATGCCAACCATGGAATTTAGTTACTTCTGAATGGCCTTCAATGGAGTTGGATGCTTTTTGGCAACATAAAAGTATAGTTACAGTATCTACCAGCAGGAGCTAACTAGGCCATGCTAACCAACCAAACCTTGACCTAGTTCAGACACACTCTCACACTACTGGTTGAACCAATGTTGCTAAAACAGGCCACACTAACAAACAGAAAAGTTGATAGTGCCCCTTAACAAGTACTTACACTGTGCACCACTAATGGTTTTCTGTGCAATAAGTTGGGTTTGGTGACAATACACTGAAAAGAATACCACATTATATTTAAGTTAAACCTAGAGTATTCTCAGGTAATCTACTCACCATGTAGTACGCCAAATACGGGAGGAGGTGCTTCATTTTCTCAGGGTGAACGTTGATGTTGGGCTTGACGGCACTGCGAGACCATATGGGCCTCTTCTTGAAAAGCTACGGAGGCGGAATCAAATTAACCAACATTTCCAAATAAAACAGCATTGGAGAACAGGTGGGATTATGATAAGATAAGGACATTTCCCATTATATTAAGCCAGAATTGTTGTCCAATATTTGACTTTCACAATTTTCTTAAACACAAATTTATAGTTTTCCTTTCACCTTGTTGTCAAACACCCACTCACAAGAAGCCTTGAGAATTACCTAAGCAGGTCTACCTGTGCTCTGAAACTACATATATACACTCCCATTCAAAAGTTTGGGGTCAGAAAGATTTTTTGAATGTTTTTGAAAGAATCTTGTGCTCACCATGGCTGCATTTATTGGATCAGAAACACATTAAAAACTAATATTGTGAGATATTACAATTTAAACTGTTTCTATTTAAAAATGTCATTTATTCCTATGCATTTACTTGAAATAGAAATTTTGTAACATTATAATGTACTGACCTCTAAAGTTTTGAATGGTAACGATTATCTGATTTTTCAATTACTATTGATTTTTGATAATCAATTAGAACAAAAAAAAAAAAAAAAAAAATGTTTTTGTACAGTGCTGTCATTTTTTTTTTCACCAGGTACTGGAAGTCAGCCATTCCTGAAGAATCAAGGATACAAATGATGTTTGCTCAAATAAAAAAAAAATGAAAAAAAGTTCTCTTTGTCCAAACTTTGTACAGTGGTTAACACTTTTAAGATTCACAAATAAAAAAATAAAAAAATTGGAATGATATCTTGTTTTTATGTTAGTGTAAAAAAAAAAAAAAAAAAAGGTCTTTGGGACCCCAGGGAACAAAATGTATTTGACTAACTGAAAGACATCTTTTCACAAGTTTTTTTTTCTCAGTTGGATTCATATCTAAATATTAATATTAAGATAGAACCACTGAACTCACATGAACTGTTTCAAATATGTTTTTAGTACCTTTATGGATCTTGAGAGTTGCAGTAACATTGCTGGCAATGGAAGCCTCACTGAGCCATCGGATTTCATCAACAATATCTTAATTTGTATTCCGAAGATGAATGAAGGTCTTAATGTCATGATTGAATACAGGAAGCAATAGCAAGTTAACACGTTTATTGAAAATAATGATGTTGACAATACGCTGAACGAGGATCTAAGGGTGGCGCAGGGACAGAGATGGTCAGCTTGAAGAGAGGTGCGTTGGTGAGATGAAGCGTGCTGGTGAATGATCAATCAAACAACGATCTGACAAATGAGATGAGAAATGAGTGAGCATATGAAGGGTGAGTGAATGAGCTGCAGCTGGTGCTGTGATGAGTGTCAGCTGGAACCGCTGATGATCCATGAGGCTCGGACGTGCCCACACACACACACACCCACTAACACACACACCACAACAATGACACGAGACAAGAAGGAAACAATGCATTCAAATACCGTGACACTTAAGGGTGTGGAACAACATGAGGGTGAGTAATTAATGACAGAATTTTCATTTTTGGGTGAACTAACCCTTTAAGTGTGTTAAAAATAGTCAGGAAAGTGTACTCTCTTAAACTGGCCTTTTATTTCCTTAATGTTATATCATCAGCAAGTACCATGTTTTAAAAAATATACCTTTAAGACAAAGTACACTACAAGTGCATATTTAATTTAAAATATACTTGAAATTTCAGTAAGAGTGCTTCACAGTGAGGTAAAATGAGGATTAGTTAACTGAATTTGGGAATTTGAGACATATCTTTAATGTACAGTATCTTTACAGTATCATTTCATTTACAGTATCTTTTATCTATAAGATTTTTTGTGGTGACAGTCTGCCAGGTTTGTAAAAGTAATCAAAGGTCACACAGGTTCAGTGGTCTCCAGGCTGCAAAAAGCACAACAGTGTTTCTTTGTATCCCAAAGACAAAACTACAAAGGTGTTTTGTTTGGTTTTCATTGAAAACCCAAAGGTCTCTGCCACATGATAGGACATCCTACAACAACTCAGCTAAGCAACAGACACTTATTTGAATCAATCACTTCATCACTTAAACTTTATCAAATTAAATCAACAAAAGACCTTAGAGATACTAGCACTATGTATGCTGAACTGCAGGGACATAAAGAATGGAAAAATGAAACGGAAATTAATAATCAACCTCTCATCCAACTCTTTGGTAAAAAGATTGGGTAAGATTTGTTTGTGTAATAACAGACATGGAAAACTAACATAATGTATGCGACAAAATAGCTGCATTATTGATATCAAGATGGGAATGTTAGGATACAAATGACTTCGTTTCTGTTCTTGAAGTGACCTGGAAATTCATCTGGCCACAAAAGAGTGAATGAAGAGCTATTTCAGTCCCAGTTATCTGCGTCTGCGCAGCACTGGAAGGAAGACACATGGCTGAAAATGTGCAGAGCCTCATAGGGAAACACTGGCTGTCTGTAATTCATTAATCATTTTTAACTGTCAAGTGTCTAACAGGCATCCCTGCATATTATGGCAAGCTCTTTTGACTTTTAATGATTTTCGGAATATGATATTTTGATATAGACATTACAATTCAATTTTCACTAATTAAAAAGGATCATTCTTGATGGAATTTTTACTAGTAACAAAAGTAATTTTTGATATCAGGAATTACATTTCCACTAGCACAAACACAAATTCTTAATATCATAAATTCTTACAAGTTTTTAAATGTTAAAAGGGCGTCAAAACTATGGAAAGGTAATTGCAGATATCAAAAATGTGTTTCTTAATAGTTACAATTTCTAGTACACATATCAGCTGTGCTTCCACATCAACTTTTAAAAAGCAAAAACGCATACTGTGACGCATGCGTACATAGATTAAAATATACGCGTCTCGTGATGTTTTATGATGTTCATCCCCCACTTTCTGATTCAATAATGTGTTTTATATCGCTTCTGTGCTGCTGTTTCCAATAGGATCTGGCTGCAGACCATAAGCGAGTGGAGCTCCACTCAAGAGCGGAAATACGTCACCTCCACTAGTGGAGCGGCCGAGCGGATATACGTCACCTAATCTACACGCATAATAAGGAAGTAGTTGAAATAATCGTATCGAAGCGGTATATTAAGCTTTTAAGGTTTATGACACGAAGGTGTTGAATACTTTTTTCCCCCTAGCAATTTAAACTGGACTTTAAAACATAGCAGTAGGTTTAAAACCCCTTTTTAAAAGCCGCTGCTATTTTTTAAAAACATTTTTATTATTATTAAACATACAGGGGATACATGAAATAGATTTGAAACAAAATACAAAAAAGGATGTATAAACAAGCAAGAAAAAAAATTTAACAAATGTCTAAGACCAATAATAATAATAATAATAATAATAATAATATATATATATATATATATATATATATATATATATATATATATATATATATATATATATATAGTCCATCTCCTTTGACCCTGTTTCCCACAAAAACAGAACATTAATTATTTCAAAAATAAAGTTTTCTTGATACCAGACCATACAATAATAGTAGAAAGATATTTATTTTTTTCCATTTAAAAAAAGCTTTAAAAATTGTAAAAAATTTTAAAATTGTAACTATGACCGAGATGGTCAAACACAACGTACTGTCCTGTTACCTGAACTATTTCTTAGATGTTGTTTGTTTATTTAAAAAAATATTTAATTTAGGTAAGACATTAGAATTTGCTTAGTGTCCTCATGCTATTAGCATGTACGCCACATGACCATATGTCATACATTTGATATTTTTCTGCTTAATTTAATCCTGTTACTCATATGAAAAAGAACAGGACTGAGAACAGTCCTCCTCTCTCCCTCCCTCCATTCTCCTCTCTCTCCACCTCCTTTGCTGTGAAGTAGTACCAGCACACAGCACATCCTTTCAACACAGAAACCTCACTCACACACGGCCATGTAAACACTCATTCTTGCACACATATGTACACTCATTCCTGTTACTCAGTGTTCATTCCTGTTACAAAGTGTCCATTCCTGTAATTAAATTTATTTATTTTTCTAAAAAAAATTAAGTTAAACCACTGTTTTTATCAGTTTTGTTTGGTCCATTTATACTTTTTATTAAAATACACCTTGCCTTAATATAAAATGATTTTTTTTTTTTTTTGTCACAAATATGAATTATCTGAACATATTTAAAATGCCACATGAGTTTTGGGAACATGACTGAGATAACATGCATCCATCTTCTGCTTTAAAATCTTTTAAAAAATTTAAATGAATTAAGTTTCCTGAGACTGACCAATACACATTTTGAATAGTTAAATATGTGCAGTATTAGATTCAGTGTTTAAAAAAAAAAAAAAAGATAAAAAATAAATGTATAGACTTAAGTCTAATTTAAAATAGTTACAGCAATCAAATGTCACCCAATCAGTGGAATGGCCCAAAAAGACTTTGACTTTTGGCAACATACCTTTAAAATATAAAGAGTGCTGCATCTTCCGTGCAAATCCTAGATCTTAGCCCTGGATGTAAGTGAGAAATTAAATGTTAAAACAATCTCCTCATATGACTTTTTAACGTAATACAACGAACGCTAGACGCATTCACATACAAAACAATCGTGTCTTTTTCATTATTCACGACAACATAGGTTATGCTAGCCGTCATGCAACATCAGCTAACATTGGCGAGGCATCAATATCGCTCGTAAGAAATATATAACTAATCCTGTTTATTCATCCTTTTGTGCATAAATTCACCCAAACCCTTTTTGCATGTATTGCACATTACAACAGCGTCAGTCTGCCATTGTAGCGATGCTGTGGTAAAATTACCTGAGAAAAACTCACAGCGACGCCATCTTTGTCCTCCTTTATTAATTCAAGTGGAGGTGACGTATTTCCTGTTCGAGAGACCCTTCTCGCTGTTTGTGATCCCATGACACTTTAACTGCTGCAAAAAAGGAGAAATAAATCTGTGGGACATTTCCAGTGATGCTTTTACCTCACCTGCGCTTTATTCACCATCTTTGGCGGTTGTTATTACCTACCTAGCACTGTCACACTCTTCACATCTCCTCTCTCCAGCATGTGAGAGTCTAAAACCCGATACCAGTCGTTTGGATAAACCGGCGGTAATTCCCGTTTTCCGTCGCCGCCTCACCTCGTTGGCAGCCTGGGCACGAGAGCGTCCGTCCTCCGCAATGTACCCCACCTCATCCACACCGCGGAGCAGCTCCAAAGGAGCGAATAACAGTCTGTACAACCAGCCCATCGCTAGAAGGAACACGCCCGCGAAGGTGTAGGGGCTCCGGCCAGTCCGGTTCTCCGCCACAATTCTGGGTATCCACCTCCGAAGAGCGTGTTTGATGGATCTTGGACGAGCATGACGAAAGTGGCGGTGAGACCGATCGCGGCCGCCTTGAACAGCAGTGATTCTCCATGACACCTGCGATGTTACACACTGACAGTCAGTGCTCTCGATTATCCCTCCTTCCAATTTTAGTTTCTATGCAGACAGAAGGCGGTGGGTTTGTTTATGCATGCTTTTTTTCTAGCGGTCACACTCACACACAGCATGTCTGTATAGCGTTCAGGAGCGCCGTGGATACGTGAAGCGGCGCATGATTGACATCCAGAGACCACGCCCACATGCAGGTGAGATTTCAAAGTACTGCAAAAGTACTGTGCGACACTGTACTTTTACTCCATGAGCAAAGTGCATTGGCAATTTTTTGTTTAGATGATCAGTTTGTTAAAAACGAGGAAAGGTATGTGGAATATAGGCCTACTAACTGCAAAAATTGTAAATTTTTACATTACACATTTCATTTTCATTTTTAACTTTCATTTTATGGAACAGGGTAAAGAGCATCGTTCCCAGGATTCTTTTATTTACTTAAAGGTGCCATAGAATATAAAACTGAATTGACCTTGGCATAGTTGAATAACAAGAGTTCAGTACATTGGAAATGACATACAGTGAGTCTCAAACACCATTGTTTCCTCCTTCTTGTGTAAATCTCATTTGTGTAAAAGACCTCCGAAAAACAGGCGAATCTCAACATAACACCGACTGTTACGTAACAGTCGGGATCATTAATATGTACACCCCCAATATTTGCATATGCCAGCCCATGTTCAAGGCATTAGACAAGGGCAGGACGTCTGGATGTGCACAGCTGAATCATCAGACTAGGTAAGCAAGCAAGTGTAGCGGTTGTTCCTCTGCGTTGTGTTGAATTTTTGATGGTAAATAAGGATTCACGAAACAAAGCTGGTTTTTACCAATGGTCATTTAATTTCAGTGCCTGTGTAGCAAAACAACCAAACAGACAGGCACCGTTATCCACAAATGCTCTTATTTTGCCTCTCCTCTCTGATGGCATTGAAGCAAAGAGAGTAACATACCACACACTTTACATACACATAATATATATAATAATATAACATATAATAATAGTATGATTAATAAAAATATTAATAATATAAGTCATATAATATAATAATAAATTCACAAACATATCATTCTTATATACCAATAATTCAAAACAGCATTACAGTGTTTCTTGAATACTATTTAACATACCTGTGTAGCAAAACAACCAAACAGACAGGCACCGTTATCCACAAATGCTCTTATTTTGCCTGTTAACCACAAATTACATGTTAAGTACCCCAGGTAGTTAACCACAGAACACACAATGAATGCAATATACAGTATATATAAATATATATCCTAAGGTGTACAAAATACAAAATATATTAAGTCTAAAATATATATTTAGTTTACAAAATATAATTATACATACACGTCTTTTTAATTAAACACATCAATATATTATTTATCAATTTCTATTTATCTATATACAGATATTCCTTAATTGAGATGTTAGCCGCATAGCCGCTAACATATCCTTCACACACGCGACGCACACACTTTGCCGCCATCTCACGCAATGCACTATTCACCAGTAAAGAGCACTCAAATAAACTACATTTAACAAGTTGATAACACGAACTAATGGTCAAATATAACATCACACAGAATACTTTCTCGTATTTGACCACACAAACATGACATGAACACTTATAACACATTTTAACATTTAATGAACGGAGCTCATGAAAATCGTACCTCTCCTCTCTGATGGCATTGAAGCAAAGAGGATGAACTTCCGATTGTGCTGCGTTTTGAACGCCTTAATTACGTATGACGTCAGCCAACGTACATACTATATTTAATAAAAGCACGCAACATTTTCAAAATAAAATGCCCCAAAACAATGAATAAAAACAAATATATATATATATATATATATATATAAATAATAAAAAAAAAAAAAAAAAAATGATTTATAATCTGGTGTAACAACATATCCCTGCTACATCCACCCCCACTGTTTTACACCAGATTACGCATTACATACAAAGTCTTGCTAAATTAGCGAAGGATGTCACATTCTCTGAAATCACATTAGATTTGTTCAGTTCTGAACTATCTCTTTCGAGATTAAGGAAACCCAGGGGTAGCTAATCCCCAAATAACCCATAGAAAACCATGCCTTGTACATAGTTCTACACATGACACCAAAAATGTACCGTTAATGTACTCATTACACTTGCAAAACATGTATTTAACAAAAACAAGCAGAAAAAAAAAAAGAAAGTCTTTTAACTCTTTAACAAACCTATGTTGTTCTCAATTGAACAGTTCAAATTTCATGAATTTCATACACTTTCTGAGTTGACATTGACTGTATCAGTCTGTTAACTGGCTTAATCAATCTCCCAAATCTTGACCTAAAACCATCTTGTAGACCAGAGACTCTTTCATTCCCCTGATCTTGCACACTGGACAATGTCATAGGAATTTCTGCAACAGTTGACGTACACTCATCAACTTCAGAAACACAGTCATCACTTAGAACTGCTGATACAGAAGAATCATCAGACACCAATGAACATACAGATAAAATAGAGTTGGGCAAGTTGTCTGAATTTGCGTTACACACAGGTGCTCCAGACATCTCAGAGTCACATTTCACAACTGTGTCACCAATAGCCTCACTCTCATCAGCATTAGTGCACTCCACAGACTTTATATGTGTCACATCTGTGGCAGCATCAAGATCTGCAACCCAGCGAGAGGTTCGATCGTCACTCTGAGTTTGATCAGCTTCATCACATGACACACAGACAGTGGAATCCTCGACATCAACACCACCATCACTACCATCATTCCAAGATGGCACCGGCAGGAAACTGACAGGCATCAACAGATTACGATGTACGGTCTTGGTACGACCTGTCCCAGGATTTCTTATCTGGTAAGTGTTCAATGCACCCCTTTTTCCCACAACAACATACACAACTTTTTCCCATCGGTCGGCTAACTTCTTTTTCCCTCGTTCACCCTTATTCGCAAGGAGTACTCTGTCACCCAACTCAAGAGAATGACCTTTACCCTTTCGATCATAATACTCTGCTTGTTTGGCTTGCTGTCTTTTAGCATGTTCTTGTGTGATTAACATTGCTTCTCGCAAGTCTTTCTCAAGAGACTGTACATACATTAACGGTCTCATTATTCAGCATGACATTTTCGAACAGGATGTCCACTGGTAATCTTGGTGTTCGGCCGAACATCAAGAAAAACGGTGGAAACCCAGTGGTCTCATGTCTCGTACAATTGTACGCGAAGGTAAGAGTGTTCAGCATCTGCGGCCACTTAACTTTAGATCTCGGAGGCAGCGAACGGATCATATCACCCAGAGTACGGTTAAATCTCTCAGTTTGTCCATTACCCATTGGATGATATGGGGTCGTGTGCGATTTACCCACACCCGACAATCTCAACAACTCGACCATAAGGGAGCTCTCAAAGTTAGCACCCCTGTCAGAATGTATTCGCTGTGGAAACCCATAAATACAGAAAAACTTGTTCCACAGGACACGCGCAACAGCTTCTGCAGTCTGATTTGGGCACACATAAGCACAAGCGAGCTTTGTGAAATGGTCAGTGACCACTAACACATCAATCGTTAGAATCCTCTGCTGACCAAAAGTCAATGCAAACCATTTCAAGAGGGGCACTCGTGTGAATTGATACGAGTGGAGCCCTTGCCTCTGGTTCAGGCCTCTTACTCAAAATACACCTCTGACACTCATTGACGTATGTCTTTATGTCTTCCTCCATAGACTCCCAGAAGAACCGCTGCCTAGCCAACCAGAGCGTGCGATGCTGACCCTGATGACCAGCGTTATCATGCACTCCCTTCAGAACAGTACATCGAAGAGCTGCTGGCACTACAAACTGGTAAGTATTCTTCTTAGAAACCGGATTCTTAGACACTCTGTATAAGACACCCAACCTTAAGACAAGTTTACCCCATTGGCGTAGTATTTTCACTGTTCTTTTAGACTGAAACACTTTTTCTCTGCGAGATGGACGTCTGCCCCTCTCCACAAAGAACTTCACTCTATCAATCGCAGGATCTCTGCTTCTCCAGCAATTCATCATGAGTTAGGCTGCGGAGCTCACTCTGCTCTACGTCTACCAAACTCTCTAAATGCTGAACATACGACATGCTTCTAATGGCTGCACCATGCTCCCAGTCACGATGAGAATGAAGAACAGCTGACAAATCTTGGTTAGACACTTTGCCAGTAAGGGAAGTGCACCCTACATACACATTTCCACCTACATTCACAGGCTCTGACAGCCCATCCACCACTTCACCATCCTCACGTTCACACGACAAATGGAACATGTCCTGCACCTGCTCGACAGCAACAGACTCCGCTTCATGCAGCAAAACATCGTAAGGTGTTCTCGTCAATCTGTGTAAAATTCTCGAAGTCGCAAACGGTTCCCTGCTTAATGCATCTGCCACTATATTTTTCGGACCGGGGATATACTGGATATCAAAATCGTAAGGCGCCAGCTTCGCTACCCACCGTTGTTCACATGCATCCAGCTTGGGCTTTGTGAGGATGTACTTGAGTGGGTTATTATCAGTCCACACAGTAAATCTGTGTCCCCGCAGCCAGTGACTGAACTTATCACAAATTGCCCACTTCATTGACAAAAACTCAAGTCTGTGTGCTGGGCACTTCGACTGTGCATGATTCAAAGACTTTGACGCAAAGGCAATAGGCCTTGCCACAGCACATCCCTCCTGAACCTGCGACAAAACGGCCCCGAGCCCACTAGTGGAGGCATCCACAGACAACAGAAACGGCTTCGAAAAATCTGGGTGCGCAAGCAAAACCTGACTCACCAAGGCAGACTTCAAACTCTCCAGAGCTGCTCTGCAGTCATCAGTCCAATCTGTTGGAGAAAGTGTATGATTTCTTTTCATTCGTTTCACACCCCTCCCCACTCTAGGTCTTTTCTGTCCTGTCAACAGCTGAAACAAGGGTTTAGCCAGCATAGAACAATTTTCTATGAAATGCTGGTAGTACACCACCATACCTAAAAAGGATCTGATTTTCCTCGCTGATGGCGTAACACAATCACTCTCCATCAAATCCTTCTCCGATATATTCACAATGGCATCAATTTTCGCTGGATCACTGGCCACCCCCTCCTCAGACACAATATGACCCAGAAATTTTACAGACTTCCTCAAGAACCTACATTTTGAAGGAGACAATTTCAAGTTGTGGTCTTTTAGACGCCGGAACACCATCTCCAGCCTTTCCAAGCTCTCCTCTTCTGTCTTTCCGAAAACTAACAAATCATCTAAATAACAAAGAAGGCTCAAGAAATTCTGGTCACCAAACACAGTCAACATCATTCTCATAAATGTTGCTGGGCTGTTACAGAGTCCCTGGGGCAAACGATTGTATTCATGGAGCCCCATTGGCGAACAGAACACCGTGAACTTCTTGTCATTTTCGTGCAACGGGATGTTATAGTACCCAGAAGTCAGATCCATAGTACTAAAGTATGCGTTCCCACCCAGCGCTGCAAGAACATCTGATTGGTGAGGAAGGGGATGAGCATCCTTCACCGTGCGTGCGTTCAACCATCGAAAATCAGTGCATATCCTTAAATCACCATTTTTCTTCCACACTAAAACCAATGGTGACGCATACTCACTGCTCGACTTCCTAATGATCTCCTTGTCCTCCATTTCATCTAAAGTCTCTTTTAACTTCAAGTAATGTGCAGGAGAAAGACGCCGGTATGGAAGACGAAATGGCCTATCGTCGGTAACTCTGATACGATGACAAAAACCTTTCGCTTCACCACAGTCCAAACTGGGCCTGGAAAACACACACTCATATTTTTCAATGAGATCTACCAACTTGTTCTTCCAAAAGGGAGACACTTCACAATCCATGACATTAAAGTCGCTCAGCCCCAGGTCATCCAACCTGCTGTCACCTATCAAACTTGCTCCAGATGTAGAGCCACCCACAGTAAGACTACCACATGACTTGTCAGAACGTACCGCACCTACATTTTGACTAAGCACTCTGTCAGCGGTTTGATCAAGGTCCTCCAAAGCGACGCAAGGATACACATCGGCCACCTTCGCATTTTTCCTCAACACAATTTCTGCATTGGTCGGGTTGATCATCTTTACTGGAAGCCAGCCATCGCCCCACAAAGGTGAAACAACCCTCCCAATCAGCACATTCCGATGCGCGCAACGTGAAGTACTCGGTTCAATGACCACTGTGCTCCCTACTGACAGTACTGACCCTGGAGGCAAACGACCCCAAACAAGATGTTCGCTCCTTGGCTGGAGTGTCACAGCTGACCTCAGTCTCAGAGTACCCACCTTGTCAGGAATCGAATCACCCCTCCATCTCTCGATACAAGAAAGCATGCGTAAAAATTGGCCATTTTCAGATTGCACAATCGAGTCAGGTCTCTTTACCACTTTCCAAAATTGGTCTGTATGCTTCATCTGACTTATTAGAGGTTTCAAGACATTTGTGCCAAGTATGATCGGGTCCTTTTGACCCCTTACAATCAGAACTGGGACAATGAAACTGACCCCGTACACTTCAAGCTTCAGATTGCACACACCATCTGGAGTAGTTTGTTTGCCACCACAACCCACCAAGACAGTATCTGAAGAGCTCAGGATATCCTGGTCCAGCACCCCAGCGTCTCCAAGTTGAGGAAGTACTTCCGCACTCAGAGTGGTCGCCATGGAGCCACTGTCCAACATCCCCCCGAAGCTCAACTTTGTCCTGTAGTAACACACTTGTATAAAATAAACTGTTACTTTGATCAACTTGCATGCTGTTCTGGAAAATGACTGTTTTTGTTTTGCCAACACTCTCACAGAAGAAGGAATATACAGACTCAAAATCATTCTCAGAGGAATTACACAGCCCCACTTCGCCCTCTGCCCAAAGGGAGCTGTCTAGTTTCCCTGAGATGCAACTTTGTCATGCTGACCGGAGCCCACCCTGGACGTTACTCTATGACTGTCGCAGTTGTAGCTCGCGTGTCCAGCCGCAAAACACTTGAAACACAAATTATACATTTTACAATGAGCAGTCGTGCTGTGCTCACTGCTTTGACACACTCTGCATTCTCGAATCTTATTGCCCGTTCGTTTAGGCCAGGGGCCTCGTACAGACTGAGTGTTGCACACTAACGCTTTTTCAAGCAAAGACAAGACTTTGTCTAATGCATTCTCATCAGCTATGCCCCCACCCTGTTCAGACTTAGACGATGAGACAGGCACATCCACGTCTGGCTCTGAGACAACCGTGGTGAATTGTTTGACCGTGTGATTCGTCAACTTACGCTCTCTTAACAACTCGTCAAGCTGCTCTTGTACCTCAGATGCGTTCCATGACTGTACAGGTTTACTCTTGAAAACAAAAGCTAATTCTTTGTCAGGGCAGTTACGAATGAACATAACTGCGACCTCTTTGCTCCTGTTATCCAGGGATCTGCCTTCCCATCTTAAACTCTGCTCTGCAACATCCGCTGCCTTGTTCAGTCTTATCCAAAAATCCCAAGCGCTCTCTCTGGGATATGGTCTCACAGAATAGAAGTCAGCTAATGAAATACCCGAACTGCTCTGGTCCCCGAAGTGCTGCTTCAAAACAGAAAATACAGAATCAACAGTTGGAGTTGTAGAACCATTGCGCAGCCATACTCTCATTACATCTCTGGCCAGCCCCATAACTCTGTTCATTATCTCATCAACCAGTTCAGACTCCGTCACATCAAGCTTGTTCAAATATACTCTCATCATGTCTTCCCATTCCAGGACTGAGTATTTGTCTGAACTATCTCCTCGAAAGTGTGGTGGTGCGGACACCTCAGCTTTCAGGATCAAATTCATTTTTGACGCGTCAATGACAGTAGTATTAGAGGGGTCAGTCACATGACCACTGACACCTTCTCGGAACTTCCCTGCAGATGGATGATTAGAAAAGTCAGGCCTCATCATACTCTCTCTAATTGATAGCCCAATCTCAATACCAATTTGTTTTATGAGGTTACTCATTTGACCAGACATTTCTGACTCTCGAGGAGCGAATTCATAGTTACTGGCTGCAGCGATTGGACTACCGCACATTTGGACTCTGTCATCTGGGGAAAGACCAATTGTTCTACCCCGACCTGTACTACAGTACTCAGGATCTTCAAACAGCTTTGCTCTGTCAGGCGTATTCAAAAGGTTGCCCCGCCCTCTACCAGCTGTAAACGTGTTGTCCCACCCCAAATCACTTTGTTTAGCAGCCATTCTGCTCACGCATCAGAATACTGTCAAAACACAAAAATATTAACAAAACAAATAAATCAATGTAAAAGAAACAGTTTAAATTCAGAAAAGTGACGGAAAAAGAGAAAAAAAAAAAAAAAATTATTTGACCTTAAACCTCATATAAAGTGCAGTCCACTTTTTTTTTTTTCAAAGTCCTCCTGTCAAAAAAAAATGTCAATTGATGACGTGAAGTACCTTCATTTACAGTTCAGTCAAAACAAGTTAGGCGGCGACACTCCTCGATGATCCAGCACGCTGCTCACTCAATCCACCTTAGACACAAATCACCAGTTCAACAATCTGTGCTTCGCCCACCTGCGTCTTCAGCGTTGAACTTCTGCAACTCAGTTTATCAGCAGTCTCCTCCTCGCGACAGCTCAATCCGTCAGACATCCAAACGCCGCTGAAGAAACAGCAACAGATGACAGAAGCTCCGTCCTGCCTCCAACTCCCCTCATCGGTAGTCACACACCACGTCAGCAATCCCGGCGGTCGACAACGATCAACGATCGGGTCACGGCACCAGTTTTGTAGCGGTTGTTCCTCTGCGTTGTGTTGAATTTTTGAGGGTAAATAAGGATTCACGAAACAAAGCTGGTTTTTACCAATGGTCATTTAATTTCAGTGCCTGTGTAGCAAAACAACCAAACAGACAGGCACCGTTATCCACAAATGCTCTTATTTTGCCTCTCCTCTCTGATGGCATTGAAGCAAAGAGAGTAACATACCACACACTTTACAACAAACATACACATAATATATATAATAATAGTATGAGTAATAAAAATATTGATAATATAAGTCATATAATATAATAATAAATTCACAAACATATCATTCTTATATACCAATTCAAAACAGCATTACAGTGTTTCTTGAATACTATTTAACATACCTGTGTAGCAAAACAACCAGACAGGCACCGTTATCCACAAATGCTCTTATTTTGCCTGTTAACCACAAATTATATGTTAAGTACCCCAGGTAGTTAACCACAGAACACACAATGAATGCAATATACAGTATATATAAAATATATATCCTAAGGTGTACAAAATACAAAATATATTAAGTCTAAAATATATATTTAGTTTACAAAATATAATTATACATACACGTCTTTTTAATTAAACACATCAATCTATTATTTATCAATTTCTATTTATCTATATACAGATATTCCTTAATTGAGATGTTAGCCGCATAGCCGCTAACATATCCTTCACACACGCGACGCACACACTTTGCCGCCATCTCACGCAATGCACTATTCACCAGTAAAGAGCACTCAAATAAACTACATTTAACAAGTTGATAACACGAACTAATGGTCAAATATAACATCACACAGAATACTTTCTCGTATTTGACCACACAAACATGACATGAACACTTATAACACATTTTAACATTTAATGAACGGAGCTCATGAAAATCGTACCTCTCCTCTCTGATGGCATTGAAGCAAAGAGGATGAACTTTTGATTGTGCTGCGTTTTGAACGCCTTAATTACGTATGACGTCAGCCAACGTACATACTATATTTAATAAAAGCACGCAACATTTTCAAAATAAAATGCCCCAAAACAATGAATAAAAACATATATATATATATATATATATATATATATATATATATATATATATATATATATAAAAAAATAACAAAAATGATTTATAATCTGGTGTAACAACATATCCCTGCTACACAAGGACAATAGCGAAAAATGGCAGATGGAGCGATAATAACTGACATGATCCATGATATTTTTAGTGATATTTGTAAATTGTCTTTCTAAATTTTCGTTAGCATGTTGCTATGTACTGTTAAATGTGGTTATATTCACGGAGACAAGAGCCGTCGCTATTTTCATTTTTAAACACTTGCAGTCTGTATAATGCATAAACACATCTTCATTCTTTATAAATCTCTCCAACAGTGTGTAATGTTAGCTTTAGCCACGGAGCACTATCAAACTCATTCAGAATCAAATGTAAACATCCAAATAAATACTATACTCACATGATCCGACGCATGCATGCAGTATGCATGATGAACATCTTGTAGAGATCAATTTGAGGGTAATATTAGCTGTGTGAACTTTGTTTATGCACTGTTTTATAGTCGAGAGCTCGGGGGCGGGGAGCGCAAAGATTTAAAGGGGCCGCAACCTAAATCGGCGCATATTTAATGATGCCCCAAAATAGGCAGTTAAAAAAATAATTTAAAAAAATCTATGGGGTATTTTGAGCTGAAACTTCACAGACACATTCAGGGGACACCTTAGACTTATATTACATCTTGTGAAAAAAAGTTCTAGGGCACCTTTGAAAAAAAAAAAAAAACATGAAGCAGTGCACATGAACATAATCACCCACTCATCTGTTTTAGTGTTTTGGCCTGTTTTTTTTTTTATGATTTTTTTTTTTTATCTGTTTAATCATATACATCCATAAATGCATAATAATCAAATAGATAACCTATATCTCTTACAAAAATTATATAACATCAGTTATATAACATCAATTATCTATTTAAACTACAGAGAGTCCTCTCAGCTGTACTGTTGTCCTTTATAGAAATGTAAGAATCCCAAAAAAATCATTAAAAAACCTCAAGTGAATGGGTGGATTTACAATTCTTTCCCCTTTGACTTATGAGTCGAATACAATTATAGATGTGCTTAATCCATTTATCATTATATGATCAAATTAATCAAGAGTTTCATTTTTAGTAGTGTTTAGTAGTTTTGTTCATTTTATTCTGCTGATCCTATGCTTTCTGACTCATAGTAGCCAACAAGTCATGAAGGTCAATAACGCACCACAAACTCATGCATTTGTAACTCTTTTAGGGTTTACAGCTCCATTACCTACTTTGTTAAACAATATCAGCTCAGATTTGCTGTCCTAGATGTAATATATATATTATATATATACACATATTACATATACATCTATATAATACATAAAATGTAGTATATTTAGTATATTAAATATATATATTCTTTCTTTGTTCCAGCTGCTCATGGCCTGTTTTCCAGTGACGTCCTGTCTGAATTCAGTAATAAAGGGTAGAGATAGTGCCAATGTTTGTTCTATCTAATGCTGTGATTGCACTGGTTGTTGAGGGTTACGTGACCATTCCCAAGGAACAGTCTCCACATTTACCAACAATATCTCTAGATAACTATATTAATGTATTAATGTTCCTGGAGTGCCACTGTCCCTCAGATTTCAGTTTCAACCGCAATTAAACACACTTGAACCAGCTAATTGAGGTCTTCAGGATTTCTAGAAACAAAGCCTTACAAACGAGGGTCAATTCAACGCTAGATTTGCACAAAAGATTAACATGACGGCACATGCTAATCGATGAGTTGAATCAACTACATAAATTTATCCACTAACCATTCAGAAACGTTCAGTTTCATTCTCAAAGTTTTAATTTGTTCCCGAGTCTCTCCATCAGTGTCCGACTCCATTTTTTTAACAATGTAAGACTGAACCCCATTACTGAAAATTGTCATTTTGGCTGTGTGAAATTCGCCCGCTTTGTTGTTGTTGAGCAACCAAAGTGTGAGCTGTTAAAGCTCCGCCCTCTTCTGGAAAGGGAGCCGGGAGCAGCAGCTCATTTGCATTTAAAGGGACACACAAAAAGGTTGTTTTTGCTCACACGCAAATAGGGGAAAATTTGACAAACTATAATAAATGATCTCTATGGTATTTTGAGCTGAAACTTCACAGAAACATTCTGGAGACACCAGAGACATCTTGTAAAAGTGGCATTATAGCTCACCTTTAATGACTCGACAGCCAATCAGCTTCAACATGTTTGCTCTTAAACAATAATTCTATTTTTAGAGTTTACACTGGAAAAAAAATGCTGTTTTATAAGAGAAGTCACAGACAATTGCGAGAGTTTACGGCACTTCTCATTTATTTCTATGGTATCCTCAACCAGTGATTGACTGTCGCACAACTCTGAATGAGATTCAAGTTAGCCGTTATGCATGTGATGTACTGGAACATTTCTAGAGTTAACTAAGAATCTTAGAAATGACATTAACTGATAAGAAAATAGTAAACTTTCTCTCAGCTAACTGGAGCACCAAACAGCATTCATTTGATGTCATGGCAAGTTAATAAAGAAAAACTGTTAGCTGCTTTTGATCATCATATATTTTGTTTATTGCATGAATCTTAGCATTATGTTAACTGCTAAATGATTTTGTAGTCAGGTTAGCAGTGCTTAGTTCTTGACAGTAGGGTAGCCGGCAAAGACGGTAGTCCAGTAGTAAACCATACGCGTTCTCAACATCTGCTTCACACTGTTCCTGTTCATATCGCCGTGTATGTCTAGGTACTTATGGCCAGTGCCTGCAAACTCAGGCCAGGTTACAGGAACACTGGACTCACCTTTGTTAGGGTCACTGTGAGGGAGAAAGAAAGAGACAAACAGAGACACATTTTGGCTATCATAATGCACCACAATTAGCACTTGTCTAAAACTAAAACCATTAAACAATATTTTTGTTACTTGAAATAAAATAAAATATTGTTATTGTTAATAAATACAGCTCATTGTCAAAGCAACATTTCTCATTTTAATTTAATTTCATCGACTAAACTAAATATTAAAAACCTGGTCCTGGAGGGTGACTTTCTTACAGAGTTTATCTTCAAATGACCTCAAAACACATGCCTGGAAGTTTCTAGTATGCCTAGTTAGACCTTGATTACTTGGTTCAGATGTGTTTAATTGGGGTTGGAACTAAACTTTACAAGACAGTGGCCCTCCAGGAGCAGGTTTGGACAACCCTGAACTATACATAAATGAAAAAAAAACAACAACTAATTAATGCAAATGACTAAAACACACAACAAAATGTATAGAGCCCCTAACAAATATGAGATGGGAGGAAAAATTATATTTCAATGCTTTTGCGTTCTCTCCCAAATGTTTTGCCTAACACCAAGGAACTTTACGTTCGCTTTTGAAGTTGAAGTTTCAAAACTTTTGAAGTTTTTTGCGGGAACGCAAAAGTTGTGCAAAAGAACGCTAATTTTTTTAGGGGAATGCAAATATTTTGCGGGTGAACACAAAGATTCTCGGAGGAACAGTGTAAAAAGTTTTGTGAGAAAACAAAAGTTCTGCGAGCGCATGCAAAGTTTTCAGGGTAAAGCAAATGTTTTACGGGCGATTGCAAAGTTTCTCGGGGGAACACAACAATTTTGCGAGAGCACGCAAAAGTTTGCGAAACAACGCAAAAGTTCTGCGAATGAACGCAAAGTTTTGCATGTGAACGCAAATGTTTTAAAATATATTTTTTCCTCCCATCTCTTATTTTTTCCACTACCGTGTCCCTTTAGGGGCTCAGTAAAAATTACTAAAGAAATAAAATAAAATGAAAAAAAAAAAAACTCTAATATAAATATATTTACTATAAAAATGAAAAACTATAATAGTATTGCACAAACGGAATTGCACAACTATAGATAGGTCTAGTACCATGGTACTCTTAGATTATATATATTAAATTATTATAGTTGCCTCTACACATTAAAGTGGAATAAGATATTATAATATTGTTAGTATTTTTATGTTTATATACCCAGTATGAGCAAAATTGGTCCAGTAGGCAATCATGTATCTGGAGGCGTCACGATGGCGAGGAAAGTAGCCCAAAGGAGTGGTGAATGGCTTCCCAAAAACATACTGCAGGTCATCAGCGTGATCGGCACCCATCCAGAGTGGGAAGATAGGCATGCGAGAGGGCTCGCTGAACAGGTAGGAGTATGTTCGTGCAGTTCTAATGGAGCAAAAGGTTGTTTTAAGGTTATCTACTATTCAGTTCACATTTTAGAGGTCAGTAAATAAGAAGATGAATTCAGCTTACTTGGCATGGTCAGTGTGGAGGTACAGGGCCGCTTGGGTTGGCACCAGGAAGATGTAGTCCGTCTCAATGTCCACAACTGTTTTCTTAA